>NW_010310025.1:0-24788 GCF_000700745.2 Antrostomus carolinensis | reverse complement strand
GCTTTTTGGTTTGGTTTGGTTTTTTTTCCCCTGTGTGAAATCTTTGGCCTGGATATTTTTTATTTTTTTTTTAAGTATCTGAACTGAATGAACTAATAAAGATGGATAAGAAATCATTTGAAACCGTACTGGATGAAATTAGAAAGGTAACTTCTCGTTTTGCATGTTAGTTTAACCATTTGATGGTGGAGTATTCCTCTTAATGAACACACCGTGTTAGGTGTTTGTATTTAATAATCACTTCAGGATTCAATAAAGACCACATTTCACCTCAGTGTGGAAAACTGTAATCCTGTGTTGCTGATGTGTCATGGTTTTTGTTTGTCAGGTGTAAAGCTGCTGTGACATGCTTGCTCTCTTTGAGATGTTTTATTTTCTCAGAAGGTTGAGATTAAATATCCAGACTGCTACCGGTGAGCTAACAATGTGAGCTTGAAGAGTACGCATTTGAAATAAGCATTTGAATAAGTTTATCACTGCATTTTCACTGTCAAGAAAGATGAGGAAGAAAAGCCGAAGTAGCCATGTATCTCTTATGTGGGGGGAGGGGCTGCGTTTGCTTGGCCTGACCGGACATGGGGGCTTACAGTGTGAGATATCCACCGTTTATGTGGTGGTTTAGGAGATACAGCAGATAAATATGACATGAGAGGGGCTGATTTTGAAGCTGCACTCTGCTGTCCTTGTTCAAGGCCACATCTCCCACACACAGCTGGGGAGCACGTGCCCACCTTCCTCCAGGATGTGAAATCCAGGGCTTTGATGCGAGCTCTGAACGGTGCCTGGGCATCTCCTGTTAAAAATTCACCGAGCAAAATGCTGCCTAGTTGTGGGAAGCAGAGATACAAACCTGGGCATCCCAGTGTCCAGCAGGTGCTCTTGTCTCTTTCTGCAGGGAGGTCTGCTTTTAACAGGAAAGCCAGAGATTAGTGTTTGTTACTTCCTCAAATGCTGGAAGTGGAAAAAGAGACAGCAGATGTTTCTGGATCCTTCAGAACCTCTGAGACTAATGGCAGTGTGATTCCTGCCTTGCGTGGGAAGTCCAAACCTGGGATGACGTATTTTGCTGTAGTTAAGCAGAGGTGATTTCAGTGTCACGCTAGAGCAGTTTTTTTTGCTGAAGCTGTCCTGAGGTGAAAATGAAGGGCTTGCTTTGGATAGGATTGCCTTATGGCAGAAAAGGAATCCTTAGTGGTTTTGTAATGGGTGTTTTTGTTACAGTGGGTTGTCTAGGAGAGGTCATTTCCTTTATTTGGACTTGGGTGCTACAGAGTTGAGTTTCAGTTTAGCATCTCTTCATGGTGAGATGCAGTGATGGCTGCAGTTGTAGCATTACTGTTTTGGAATGTGTTTAGGTATAAACCACTGTGCACAAAAGCCCCGGTGATGGCTCTGTTACCACAACTGCACTCACTGGCATTTTTGCATGAGGTCATGGTCATAAATTCTCCATTATAAAACGGGTCTGGTCCATGCTGTGTAACCAGATAAAAAAGTGACAGTCTAAGGTATTTCAGGGTGTGGACTTCCCTCCCAACCTGATAATTCTTATGGAAAATCTGGTGCAAAAAATCAAGGAGCAGCTTACACAGGAATACTTTCTCTGAGAATTGATGGTGGGAGGGGGTGATGTTTCAAATATTACTACTGCAGTGCGGCCCTTCAGCCCTTCAGCATATATTACTAAAGACTTCAAACAAAGGGCTTTTGCCATGTGACTTTAGACAGTTATGTTTCCCACATGCTATCTGCCTGTATTCCTGTAAACCTAACTTACTGTTAATCTAAGGATCAGTGCTGTGCTGTGTGAATAATAGCTGTGCTGTTGCAGTGTATGTTCATGTTCCAAATGCTTTTTTTGTATCTTTGTTGGCAGGTTTTTGTTTAAACTTCATTTCTAGCTCTGTGGTAGAACCTTCTTTATTATGTGATTCACGAGTCAATTGCTTTGGTGGGTTCTGTTTTTCAGTCCTACAATTAGCAAAAGTAATTATTTAAATATCTTAATGTGTAGCTCAGTTCTGTATTTCCCCATTATCTTTATGATTATTAACAAAAGAAAGTGGGAGCTTTTTTCATAAATACACATAGCAGTGCTTTCTGTTTGTGTTATTATTATTATAAAGTCATCCAGTTGTTAATTTAAGGAGGAAGAGTGATGTTTGTTTTGGTAAAGAAGTTGCTGTATGACATACCAGGCTTTTTCCCAAAATATGTGAAGAGAAGGAAGGGAGAGAAGAGAAGATGAACATGGAGAGAGGTGCTTTTTCCCCTGTGACTTCAGCGTGTCTGGTAGTGTTTGTCTCTTAATGAGGTACAGAAAGGAAGGGGTTTGCCTGGAACAGTATGTGAAGGTGTTGCAGTGATGGAGAACTTCACATCTCTCTGTGTGGAGGGACAGGGACAAAAATAGAAGGAATAGGGGTGGGTTTTAGAGCTATTGGGAAGAAGATAGAAATGTGTGATTGGGTGAAGCTGAAGATGATTTGAGAATAAGCATGAGAGCCAGGAACAGATGAGTGCCTTGGAAACTGGGGAAGAAAGGTGTTTGCACCAGTTTGGGGCAGGAACTCAGCTGTCTCTTGTCACCTTCACATCTTGTACGCCTGTCAGTGAGCTGGGTATGAGGAGAGGGAGGAAGCCCTGGCTCTTAGATGGCCCATACGGTTATCAGCAAAACTATCTTGCCACAAAGTCAAAAGTGGGGGCCGGGGCTGCATTAAACTACTCTGCTTCCTTTGTTTTGTGTGATTGCACAGTAAGGTTTGAACTGTGGGAAGGTAATAGTAAGAGAACATCACCCTCTGGAGCAAGCTTTCTTCTATTCTTTATTGTCTCTGTACAGACTTGTTAGCCAATCTCTTCATAAATTCACTGAAGTGAGATGCTTTGCTAATTATTTTACAAGGAACGTGCAAAGAGGTTGTATGAATAATCAACTATATTATCTTGTGTAACGTAAAGTTGATGTAAACCTTCGAGACAAAAGGAAGAGTTATGCTGATGTTCTCTCAGTACAGTTTTAAACAAAAAAAAAAAGCAAAATTAAGTAAATAAAAAATGAGTAATTTGTTCTAAGACAGGAATTAAATTACATCTCTGCTTTTCATTGCTCTCTCAGTTATCTAAGGAGTATATTGGAAGTGTTCAAGGCCAGGCTGGATGAGGCTTTGAGCAACCTGCTCTAGTGGAAGGTGTCCCTGGTGATGGCAGGGGGGTTGGAACTAGATGATCTTTAAGGTCCCTTCCAACCCAAACCATTCTATGATTCTATGATATTGTTACTTAGAAATATTGCAGTGTAATTGATGCAAATGTCACTTTCTAAGGTCAGATTTTTTTTAGATTAATAGATTAGTCTAGCAGGTGATTGTGCTATAATTATAATTTTTGAGGGGCTAATTATGCATTTTTTTCTGTATCTTTTAGGCTGTACTGACTGAGTACAAATTAAAAGCTATTGAATATGTTCATGGATACTTTTCTAGCGAACAGGTAAAAGTCAACACTGTCATGGGTTTAATGGGAGCTCTTGGTTTTGTGTGTTCAGTAACACAGAAAGATGATGTCTCCAGTCATACTGAGGCTGATCATATTAGCTTTTTTATTTATTAACCAAAGGGATTTAAGTCCTCATTATGACATCAGCATTAATCTGTTAAAAATAGTTCAGAGTTACTTTGTTATCAAAATCATTACATCTTCATTCCTGTTGTGTGGGGAAAATTGGAGAAATTGATCATCATGGAATTTAGGATTATTTTGCATGTATTTTCTAAACTGGCATGTAGTAATAAATACCCAGCTTGTTTTGGTATTATGTAGCTTGTTTTTCTTGTTTCTTTTTCTTATGTTGTTGGGTTTTTTGTTGGGTTTTTTTTGGTATATGTTTGGTGAACATGTTGTTTGAGATACTGAATGTTTATAAGCTTTTTCAGAAAGACTTAATTTTTTTTTTATTCTAATACTGTGGCAATTGTTGTGCATATATGCAAATATAGAGACTAAGTATCTATTTCAAATATTTCTGTAGAAAAACTTGATCTCATAACGTAGAATTTTTAGAAGCCTACTTAGAAAAAAGAAAGAGTGGTAGATGCTGGTAGGCACTGATGTATTCAAACATCAGACAGACACGTGTTTTTTAGCAGTGTACTACTGTGCTCCAAAAGTGGAAAGATAGTATTGATACTAATAGCGTAATTTTTAATATATATAAAAGAGTAATTGAAGGCCTTTCTGTTGCAGGTTGTTGAGTTACTGAGATACTTTTCCTGGGCTGAACCACAGCTCAAGGCAATAAAGGCTTTACAACATGTAAGTTCTTGTGGCTTAATCTTGTGGAGGAAGTTTGCCCTCTTAATCTCATTTTGGTTTTGTGATGTCTACTTTTGCAGCTGTTGGGTCAGTCTACCCTTTAATCTTCAAGGTTTCTTTTTCATCTCTTTCATTTTCAATGGTATCAAAATATGAAATGTCTTACTTCTAACCTGACTATCCTTTTTGACTAAAGTATCTTTTACTTTCCTGTGTATCACAAGAAAAGATACATTCCTTTTTAACTATTGTTAACTTTGCTAATTTCTCTGCTTTTGGCAAGTGCTTTTTGCAATTCCTTGTTCAGCATTTAGCGCATAGATTCTCCTTCCCAGTGGGAGGGAGAGAATATTAAACATTTACTGAAATATGTCATGTAAAGCTGTTACTGAGTAGCATTCTGAGTTTAAAATAATTGTACTGTCTTACTTTATATATACTTTTTTCTTTCTTGCTTACTTGTCAGAAAATAGTGGCAGTTCCAGCATCAAAAATGGTTAATATTCTCAACTGCTTCACATTCAGTAAAGATAAACTTATTGCCCTTGAAATCTTAGCTTCGTAAGTATCTCTCATGTTGTATTTCCTTAAGTTGTATTATTTTTACTAGTGTTTGAGTACATAAATCTTAAGATAACTCTAGAGGGAAGCACTGTGTCCAGTTCAGGTAAAGCACAAATCCATTATTGATGGGGCTGTAAAAAGAAGAGTTAAAAGTAGACATCATGTGAATTTCCATAGTTCATCTGAGTCTTGAGCATGCTGCTATGTGGGCTTCTACCTGCTGGAAAACTGCCACTCTGCCAGTATTTTTACAGTGATCTTCGAATTTTGTAGAGAATGAAGAAGGGTTTAAGCTTATTTCTGCTCACTGAAATGTAAAAGGCTTGAGACCAGAGTATTCTGGGAATTGATCCTTTTGCATTTGAAAAACCCTCTAAATATTACATATGCAAAAATGAGTCAAGTAAACACATGTCTTAAATTGTCACATTTGATTTACAGATCTAATGTCTATAAAAGATTTATAGATATTCTAAATGCATGTTTACATAGAAAGTTGGGTTTTTTTACTGAACACAGCTGCCTCAGCTTTGCCTTTTGCAAATGTTTACATTGGAACTCTTCTACCTGGTTTAGGGGATTTATTATATGAAGTGTTGTTCTGTTTTAGATTGGGTTTTTTTCTAGATTAAGTATGTCTGCCTTGGATAAAGTTTTGTTGTCATTGTCCATTATTCCATATTGATATTTAATTCTAATACTGTGTTTCACTTACAGGTATGAAGTACATATTCAAGCCTGGGGTTTTTACTTTAATAATAATAGTAGTATTATGATCTGAACTAATTATATTTTTTAATGTACTGTTGGGTACTGGCTGAATAAGTGTTGATCACTTTTCAGTAGTGCATTATTTCTTATAAGCGTATGGAATGACAGTAATTATCTGTCAATATCTTTATAGCAACATCGTTGATGCTCAGAATTATCGTCTTATTGAAGATCTGTTCAGAATTAATATGTCAGAGAAGAAAAGATGCAGAAGAATTCTTGAACAGGTAGTCAGGATACTCTAGTATCTTTGTTTCTGTTAAATACAGTATTGTCTCCATCTTTGTGGGCATTGTGGGGACCATAAGGACTGTTGGGAACTACTAGTGGAAGACAAGCTGAAATAGCCAGCTGCAGAAAGATAAGAGCCATGTAATACATGTGTGAAAAGGGGGAAGTTCCTGTCACGCATCAGCATCATAGGGGAAAAGGGGCACAGAATTGCAACCAGTGCTGAGGGAAACATTCTGCATTTGTTTTAATTACCAAGTGCTTAACCCCAAGTGTGGTAGAAACAGTGGTGGTCAGAGGAGAGTTATCCAAAACAAAGGAGACTGTGGCAGAACCTCACACTCTTTGGACTATTTGGGAAGAAGATTTGAGACAAAGCTTTGAATTGTTCCATGTAGGTTGATTCATGCAGTCTAAATGTCATGAAATAGTAATTAATGTCTGTCAAGTCTTGAATTTAATAGCCTATAATATAATTTCTTGGTTATTTTGCAGGCTTCAAAAACAGGTTGTAAGGCTCCTCATGCTATGATATCATCCTGTGGCATGATTCCTGGCAACCCTTATCCCAAAGGCAAACCAAGCCGCATAAATGGAATTTTCCCAGTAAGAATGATCCTATGCTTTTGCTTTTCATAGCATCCTTGATTTAGGATTCATTATAGTATAACCAAACCCAGTATTCATATACATGGAAGGAAGAGTGGAATCAAAAGCAATGGTATTTTTTAAAATTACACATTTATAGGAAACTTGCATTATTTTTACTTGCCTATTCTTTCTGTGCTACTCCAAGTGAAGATTACCACATAAGTAAAACATTGATCATATAAGAAAAACATTGTAAACTCCATCAATATTTGGCAGAATTGGGAGAGGTGTAAAGAACCTTATTAGTAGGTTGGTTAGGTGACCTAATACGGTCACTGCAGTACTACTGCTAATCTTAGTGTAGTTCTTGAACAACCATGTTAAGTATTTCCTGTGAACACTTAAGGAACACCTAAGTTATCATGTCCACAAATCAAAATACACAATTGTAATTATGTCAGAAACACGGACTGTTTAATATGCATCTCTCTACAAAGGCTCAGTGTTATAAACCAAGCTATTGGAATGCTCTTACTTAAGATTTTACAAGCCTACAACACAATTTCTTTTTCCTAACAGACATGGTTAAGTATCACTTTCAGAATATTCAAAAACTCAAATGAAGTTTAGAAAAAAAATCAAATATGGCAGAAATTCTACAGCAAGATTTACTTTTAAATTAATACTTAGTAGCTTAATTTTATTTTCTTTCAGGGAACTCCTATCAAAAAGGACACAGAAGAATGTACTAATGAAGGAAAGGGAATAGCAGCCCGTATCCTTGGACCATCCAAACCAGTATGTCTAATAAATAAATGAAACTTTAAGAAAAAAAAAAAAAATCCAACCACCAGCCAATCCAGTTTTATATAAAATGCTGCTATGTTGCAGGAACACCGTAGAGCAGCAATTTAAACAAAGCTAAACTAATAAAGATAATATGACCTAGTATTTTTGTTTAACTTGAAAAGAAGCTGTGGTTTATATCTGTGGGGGATAGGATTCTCCAGTGGATACAGTATGTGTGCATTTGAAAGCAAAATTTAATTTACAGTAGCAGAGGACAAAAAAAAAGCATTTTTAGTAGTTCATCATGACCTAGTGGAAGTTTTAGATATGCAATTTTTTATTAATAACTCTGAAGCTTTCCCACATGAACATAAAAAAATGCCTGCATCTTGGAAACTTGAATTACAGCAGTGCTAGTTTCTTAACAACACAGCTGATCTGTATTTAAAAATTTTTAAGCATGTGGGACAGACTTTCAATAAAACTGATGCTACTTTGAAGTATTGTCCAAATGTTTTATTTTCACATTGATTATGAGATATTTCCCACTAAGCTGTACTATTTTAAAGGGACAGATAACTTCACAGGTATTTGTTAGTTTTAACTGTGCTAATTCTTAAAATGAGAAGTTAGTCCAGGACTGCAGTGTGAAGACTACAAGGCAGGAAGGAGTTCCCTTTCCCACCTGTGTTTAGTATTATATTAAAATCTAATAATCTGCTAGTGATGTTTGTTTCATTCTTTTCTGAAAGAGTGAAATATTTTCAGTCACTAGGGATATTATGAAGAAAATTTCCTATCAAATATTTTTTCATTGAAGAACAGCTGTCTATAGTAGTATCTGAATGTTAGCTTTTTGTCTGAGAAACATTAGGTAATGCTTTCACTATTGCTTCTTCCGTTTGTTTTTTGTTTATGTAGGCTCCATCAACCTACAATCCACACAAACCAGTTCCATACCCCATCCCACCATGTCGGCCACATGCAACTATTGCACCAAGTAAGGCTTCTATGTGTTTTAGCTTGATGCTATTGTGTCATCCATTTGCCTTTCAAGTAATAAGTGTCAAGTGTCAGTTTCTCTGACCACAATCATATCTGAACTTAGCTTGCACTCCCTAAGCATGCTCTAGGTACTGGTTTCTATCTCTTCCTGTCATGACTTCAGAGTGGATGAAAAGAAGAATATGTTGACTTCTTTTTCCAACATCCACATCATAAGGAAAATTCGCAGTCCTGTTCTGGTGACAAACTGTTTCATTTATGGGAGGCATTTCTGGGAGGTATTGTGTGTGTTAGACAAGGGCTATATCTTTGTTGTAATGCTTGACCAAGGTTTGGGCTTTGGCTTGAAAGTCTGTTGACTTGTTGCTGCTGTACCAAACTTAGAATATGGTCAGGCACAGCCCTGAATTGGGTGGAAGTATGTAGGAACTTGCTGAAGGACAGTAATCTGTTTCTCAGTTGAAGGGGTGATCTGTTTCTCAGTTGCCTTCAGCTTTGCTTTCTCTCCATCAGAATGGGAAACAAATTCCTAAAAGAGAAGTTTAGGCGTGTAGATTGCAGTCTCAGAAGGGACATAATGTTTGCCTTTTCCTGTGTTTGGGCTGACTATTCTTAGCCTTGTACCTTAGGTAAGATTGAGTCTTCTTTCATAAACTCCTCTCTTTTTGCTCTGCTGCATCAGTTGTTTGATTCCAAACATTTTTGTAAGGGACCAAGGAAATTGCCAATTCTTTGGAAGAAGAGGTTGGAGTACTAATGTAATCAGACTGTGGTCTTTTTGAGCAGCGGCTGAAAGCTTTTCCTTATCCTGCAATCCTGTACTGCAAAACAAGGAGTGCTCTGGTTAGGAAGGATGCTTTTCACTGATGTTGGGGGTTTTAGGGAGTTTTTAAGGTATTTGATAAGAAAGTAGAGCTGAGCATGCATGTTGAAGAGTGAGTCATATGACCAACTTGATGTCTGCAAGTTTCTTTATAGTCAGTTCAGAAAAATGGCCACTACTAGTGGCTAAAGTAAGTCTGATGATTTGTGCCCTAGAAAGCATACAGGAAACTTGCAGACTAGCTCAAATTTATATTAAATAAATCCTATCCAAAGAAAGTCAGGGCACAAAATTTGGCCTGTGACTGGATGTAAGCATTAGTACATTTTAGGATATGAAACAGCTTTTGAGGTTTCAGGATCTTATTAGGCTGCTAAAAACATGGTTTTTTTTAAAAACTTGTGAGAATGGAACTCATAGCTGATTATATATTTCTATATATAAAAACTGTGTTTAATGAGATTGCAGATGCTGACCTGAAACTACTGAATGTGATCTTTTCAAGCAATGGTCAGAATGATGTTTTATTTTCTGCCTCTTATGTATTGGTTTAACATTTCCTTTCTGGGTGACACTATGATTTAGTTACTTTCCTGATATTTAGCCAAGAGTTGTCATGCAAGAAATCTTAACATTAGGTATAACTGTTATGAAAGTATGAAATCAGAAAGGAGTTGGGTATGAGAAATTGCTGCACTTTGAGTATTGTTCAGGTGCTACCTTTTCCCATGAACTGTGAGTTCTTATGCTCTTTAAAGTGTTCATTCAAGACCACTGTGAAGTGTATTTATGTTCCTGTGATTTAAATTCTGATGTTCTTCATCAGAAATGTGTACCACAGCAGTATAACAATTTGAGTTACTCCAAAGAATAAGGGAGGTAAAAAGGTAGTTTTTAATATGTCAAGTGTAGTAAGTATTTTGAATTAAAATAATTTGCTAACCCACTTGAATTTCTTAACACTTAAAGAACTATTGAAGAATGTTAGACTAAGTGTTTGAGATGGGATGTTTTTCTCTGAATTTTATGACTAGTGCTGGAGGGCTGGTCATGGTCACTGGTGTATGTTTGGCTCTTCTGTTTGTCAAGGCTTTAAAGTTAAAGGAAGAGCTGCAACAGCTTTTAAGTTAGGAATAGTAAAAGAACAAATGATGCTGCAGATGCTCCGAATCATTCTTCCTCTTTGAGTTTTTCAGGCAAAATGGATCTGAAACCAATTGAAACCTGACTTTTTTAGGCTCTTTCAAGAGAACTGACCTTACTAAAATTAGGATCACAAGGCAGACATTGGCAAAAGTTATCCAGCCTCGATGATTTTAACTGGTGAAGGAATGTCATAAAATCTTGAAAACCTTATTTTAAAGGATGTCATTTAGATATGGGTTCTTCTGACAACTGAGATCTTTATTGCATTTGTTCTTTTAGGTGCTTACAACAATGCTGGCTTAGTTCCAATGGCTAATGTCATAGCTCCAGGCTTAGCAGCTCCACAGCCATACACTACTAATCAAGTAGTATCAGGTAAAGCATGCATACCTTTAAAAATGCTGATGGTATTTTTTCTAATTCATTGTTGTGAATGGATCATTCACTGCTGGAGTTCCATTTGCTTTTAAATAACAATCACTTGTCTCTGTTTAGAAAATGAGGACCTTTCCAGCCAGGCAAAACCTTCTCAAAATCAAGGTAAATTGCAAATCCGCAGGGGAATTTTTGTGTTGATTGTATCTTTGTTATTTGTTCAGAAGATGTAAACAACTTACTTGTTTAGTGGGATTTTTTGTAAAGCTTTAAGTATTCAGTGTTCGAATAGGATCCCTTGAAAGTTAAGAAAAAAATATCTCAGGCATTTGGCACTTAGTAGCATTGAAACATTAAAATTCGACCTTTTTTATTAGGTCATTAAAGTTTTATATTCTTCAGCGCATAAGTATGTGAGAAATAATGTAAAAAATATAAATTAAAATACACTTTGCAATGTAGTACTCTGAAGCACTTCAATAAAATTTTTGCAGTTGTTAAAACTGGACATCTATTTGAAAACTCATTCACATTTTAATTTCATATATTAGTTGCAATGGGAAGCTAGGAATACAAGAGAGACAGATTCTTTATTTGTAGTTTGTTGAAATCTAGGTGTAGAATGTCTTATCCGAGACTGTTGCATCCAACTATGTGTACCTGCACTTTTGTCTTACCCTTTAAAATCCAATTCTTTTTGCAGAAGAGAGTTGTGTTGTTATTTTTGTGTTCTCTATTTCTGTGGTACTTTGTATGCTTTGTACACTTAGTACAAATCATAATAATAAATCCCATTATGAGCTACTTATACAAAGGCTTTGATAGTAGTTTGTTAGGTTTGACAAATAGAAACTGAGAGTCTACTGACTACTGAGTCAGGCATATTAACAAATAAAAACCCAAAACAGATAAAATTACCATGATAAGTTTAGGTCCTGTACGTATTTCTAAAGAAAAAAACCCCAAGGTAGTTTATGCAGCTAAAGGAATACAGTGTAAGGACTAAAATCTCTTAGGAGGAGAAATTCAGTAAAAGCTCTGGGTTCTCTTGCAGCTGTTTCTCTGGTGATTATCTGGGCTGTCAGCATTAACAACTGTGATCTTTAGCTTGGAAACAGCATGAGGAAAGAACTGAATCCAGAGACAAGCAATCTGGGTCTAGGTTTTTGGAAAACAGTATGTAAAAGGAAATAGTGTGTTTGCAAACTTGCTAGTTTTAGAGTTTCAAGAGACATAAAACAGGAGTTTGACATATCAACTTAGGTCCAAGATTTTAAAGATTCTATTTCTGAGTTTATGTGTGTATATGTAGAATTTGGGCAAGAGAGCAATCTAAGCTGTTACAGAGTTATGGGTGATGAGTTTGACTGTTGGATCAGTGATTTGCTTAGAGTTGAACAGATTATTTTAAAAGTAAAATAAAGCACGAGTGTTGTTTTAGAGGAATTATTAACACATTCATATTCCACAGGAAACTAGATAGAGGTGTATCAAGGCTCTTGACATGCCAGTGTTAATAAATGCAAGTTCTTCCCATTAACCTCCACATCCCCATTCACACTGTGCCTACCTGTTTTCCTCCAGCTTGACTGATGTCTCTTTGACATGTAAGCTGATATAGTGGCAGGTGCTTGCCTTGATTATAGACACCTATAGAAATATCTGTTGGTAAAGTCAAGTGCCAATGTTAGTTTAATACTGTAGTGTGATACATGAATTTAAAAGTGTACCTTCTTAGAATCAAAATCTGAAGGAAACACAGTGAAGAGAATGACCTGATTTTGAAGGAAAGAAAAATACCAGCACCTGAAATCAGCTTTCTTCAGCTGTTGACTAAACTTCTCTGAAATCATGATACATTGAATTAACTGGTTCTGAAGGAAATTCTGACCTTCAGTGAGAGTGGATGCAGAGGAGACCAGGTGATCTGATGCCCATGGAATATTAGATCTGGTTTGGGTACTGTCCGATGTTAGAGACCAGAGGGAGGGTGTTTACCTGTATCACTTAGACATTCTTACGGAGTATATTTGAGTGTCTAACTGTCTTGCATGAGAGTATGAAAAAATAGCAGATGTCACAAAGTGTTCTAAAGAGGAATGGTAGCCTCCATGATGTACAACTTGTGTGATGTGTTTGTGCGTACCTTTTCATTTTGTTTTCATAGGCTCCAGTGTTCATTGTTTATATACAAACATTGTATGTTAGCTATTGCCTGTGTATCTCATTTTGAAATGCTCTGTAAAATGTGTTTGTGTTGATTTCAAACATTTCTGACAGTTTCAAGTATTCTTACCAGTTTTGTTTCTTTGCAGCTTTTTCTGCACAAGCGAATCAGCTCTTTACTCCTCATGGTTCTAATCCTTCAACACCTGCTGCTACTCCAGTCCCTACCCCATCACCTGTCAAGGCAATAAGCCATCCATTAGCACCTGCCACTCCACTCATCTCTGGGATGAACGTGTCTACCCCTGTCCTTCCTGTTTTCCCAGGACAGGTCTCCTCTTCCAGCCATACATCTCAGCCATCCACCCCAACCCCTACTGTCATCAAATCCCTTTCATTGCCTGGTGTTCCTGTCACATCTGTTCACAGTGCAACCTCTACCCCTATCCCTGCAGTTTTTTCTGGGCTGGCCTCTGCTACTCCAGCTCCGCAAGGTTCTTCCACACCATGTGCCACACCTGCACCTAGTGAAGCTTTCACATCTGCTACTGCACCATTTGCTGGCCTCCCGTTCTCTGCAGCCTCTTCAATTGCTTCTGCTAATAATCCCACTCCATTGTCATCAGTTTTTGCTGGCCTCCCTTTGTCCTTACCTCCCAATGCCCAAGGGATTTCTAGTCCTGTTCCATCTACAATTGCTAATTCTCCTGCCACTGCCATTCCTGGTTCACTTAGCTTGCCTAACCCAATTTTGTCTGTCTTAAAAGGATTTCTGACATCAAATGACACTTCATTAATCAATTCATCTGCTTTACCTTCTGCTATGACAAGTGAGCTTGCTTCTTTATCTGCTCTTGCTAATCAAAGCTCTGACCCTCCCACTTCCTCTATCAACAAATGTTATACTCCATCAGCCACCCCCACCCCACAGCGTTCCTCCACTCCTGGGCTGGCCATTTTTCCAGGTCTTCCATCCCCATCTGTGGCCAATTCTAGTTCCACTCCTCCAACATTGCCTGCACAGTCACCTTTAACCACTTCACCATCTATTATGCCAGTCAACTGTGGCTCATCGGCCTCCCTCTTGCATGGCACAAGCCCTACTAACCCTGATCAGCAGCTGTCATCAGCCCCAGCTGCCACAAGTATCCCAGTTATGATCAAAACAGAACCCATGAGTCCTACCCTCTCAGCCTTCAAAGGTCCTTCTCATTCAGCTGGCCCTTCTCATGGCACTATAGGACTGTCAGCACTTGGGCGTGCATATAGCTCAGCAGCTTCAGTACCAGTTAGTTTACCCAGTTCCCTGAACCCAGCGCTATCAGGTCTCTCCTCTTTGAGTGCTCCTCTAAACAATTCCAGTTCCCTGGCTTCCATTTCCCTCGCCCCACATGGCTCCTCTGCTCCCATTGCCCCTGTGTTCAATGGACTTCCTCCTTTCACATCTCTAACCAGTAACTTTGCTTTTACTGGTAATCCAGCACTTACGCCACCCGTCACTCTCCCAGGGTCTTTGTTAGCTACTCCGTCTACAGCTGCTTCAGCCGTGTCTGCCCCTCATGTGAGTTCCACTGCCGCCGTACTCTCAGGACTCGCCGCCTCAGCAGCAGTCTCTGCTCCACCCTTCTCGCTTAACTTGTCCAGTGCTGTCCCTTCCCTTTTTTCTGTTGCCCAGGGACCTCTGGGATCATCAAACCCATCCTTCCCTGGTTTTCCTGTCTCTAACACACCCTCTGTCACTCCTGCTCTCCCTTCTTTCCCTGGCCTCCAGGCATCTTCTGCAGTAGCAGCAGTTGCACCGTTGCCGGCAGCTGCCACAGCCCCATCTCCGGCTCCGGTCCTGCCAGGGTTTGCCTCGGCCTTTAGCTCAAACTTCAACTCTGCACTTGTTGCGCAGGCTGGGTATGTTTCTGTTTCTGAAGGAGGTCAGAACCATTTCTTTTTCTCTTGAGCAAAACTGATTTTTACTTTAGGCATAGACATTATTTTCACTCATAGTTAGTAATTACAGTTAATTTTAAAAAGTTAGTTCACCAGTAGATTTCCACTGTCTGTAGAAACTGATAGAGTAGTTACTAAATAGGTGGTCCTCAGTAGTCCCCATTACAACAGTCTAATCTAGTGAGGTGCTGAGTGAGCTTATTTCCCAGATGAGGATACTTGGCACCTCCTAGGCTTTTACAAGAATGGATTCCACGTGGGCATCCATTGACATATCCAGGTAACAGCAGACAATATCTTAGATGTTCCTATGTTTTAAGGAAGTACTCAGCATTAACTTTTGTCTGTAAAGTTTTTTTGTGTGCAAATTATAGGCACAGCCAAGGTACAAAAATTTCTGAGTTCCCTTCTTAGGTGTGCTCCAGACAGTCCTGGTTTGTGTGTGCATGAATAATTTGTAGGTGGGTAGAGACTGAGCTTTTGTTTGAAAATTCTGGCCTTTATGAGGTTTAGAAAAAGAGGTGCTTTTCTAATTTATATAGACATAAGCTTATAGAGAGAGAAACATGGGATGAAACATGATGCAGATGTTCCTAATAATAGCTGCATCTTGACATTCTTTCAGCTTGACTTCTGGACTACAGACACCGGGAAATGCAGTTTTTCCTGGTCTTTTATCTCTCCCTGGTATCCCTGGCTTTCCCCAAAGTGCCGCACAGTCTTCCTTGCAGGAGTTGCAGCATAGTGCGGCTGCACAGTCAGCACTACTACAGGTAACTTACCTATTTGTTAATACCATTTTGCATCCTGTAATCATTTGAGCGTGTACTTGCTTGTTAACTTCTTGGGATTTAGTTTGAGTCATTAAATGATCAAAACCCCTAACCTGTTTGAGAACTGATTACCAGGGTGATGATAAAGAACAGCTCATATTAACTTCTTACTCAAGGCCAATGTACAGTGCTTCTTGACATGATGAATGTGATTAAACTTCTTGAAAACACTTTGGAAAATGGGAAGGAGTGAAAGAAAAAAAAAAGGACATACAAGTGAAATATTTGATAGGTTTGTGTTAAATCTAATGAACTGACCATGTAGTTGCAAAATCTGTACTCAGTTCCAGTCTGATGTTGTAATACTTAAAGATTTCTGTGGAAAACCACTTTGTTGTGAGTTGTGTGCCTTGCTACACATGCAATCAGATTGTCTTGAATTTGCATCTGCTGTGGTTGTGCCTTTCCTTTGATAGTTCCCACAAATTGAATGGTTCTAGTATAAGCTTGAGGTGGCTTTAGGTAATGTGTAGTTTCATCACCTCTCTTGTCCATGAAGCAACTTGTTTCAGTCATCAACCTACGTAAGTTAACTGAAATTGTCACCAGAGTTTGTATTTAGAGGTTTAGTTTGCCTTTTGTTAAAAATGGCCTCTGTACAGTTCAAGGATTCTGGTAGGACATTTGTCCTTCTCTACAAAATACTAAAAGAGGAAGTTGAGTGTCTTGAATTAATGTTTTATCTCTTCTGTGACACATCATTTTTTGAAATTGAGCATGTGTCTAAGTACTGTTCAATATGCAGAATATTGTCAGATATATTTTGAATATCAGGGGAAATAGATGGGAAAAAGCAAATTACTTAATCTAGGCCATGCTGCTTTTGCAGCTCAGAAATTTATTTATTCTGCAGAAATCTATGTACACAGGTTGCATTGAGGAAATGTCAGTTTTCTTGTTCACAAGTTCCAGTTAATTAAAATTAACACATGCCTACTTGAGCACAGAAGATAAAGTTAGAAGTCAGTGAAATACTACAGCTCCTGATTAAACTGTGCCTTCCAAATCAGCTGTGGCTTACTCCACTGGAAAGTAAATGCCATTAACGCTTCTTCATTTTTCCTCATAATTCAACTGCTTTCCTCATTCCCTGGTATTTCAAAGCAATAATTGCACAGTCTAACGTCTGCGTATAGGTGCATTGCTCATCCCTGTTCTTTGCATACTTCAGATTATACTTTGTTTTGACTTGAGTAGGACTGGTATTGTGCCTGAAATTTTGCTTGCTTAAGTTTTTTGTTTGTTTCTTTGTTTTTATCAGTGCTGTTTCCTAACTTTTTCTCTTCCTTGAAGGCACATTCTGCTTCAGCTCTGGAGAACTATACAGCTCAGCCTGAAGGTTTTGCTAACTATCCATCAACACCAGGAACACCGTTTTCCTTGCAGACAAGTCTGCCCCAGAGTGGATGGCAATAAATTCCAGACATTTTTAAAGACTGCAGTGGTTGCTTGACAGAGCCTGATCCTATTCATTTTGAAGGCTGTCTCCATGTTAGTGGGAGCATGGTCTGAATTGGGGAAAGAAGGGGAAAAAGTGAGGGTAAAATGATTCCAGGAGGCTGTGTCAGATGTCAAACCTAAGTTATGATTGCATTTAATTGATTCAGGGTCTGATCCTGTGAATTGCTGAGCATCCTTGACTCTCCTTTTAGTTTGTGAGTTGAATGTTTGCTGTCTTACAGGATCAGGAACATTCAAACAGATGTTTATGTAAATAGAGCAGTTGGCTGTCAAACTGAATGGGGAGAGCAAGTATACTTAATAGTGTGTATAAGCACCTATCCTGTTATGTTTTGTATGGTATATGTGGTTAATATAGAATGAGATCTAGACTGAAACTAGATACTTCAAGCTGTAGATAATGTTTCGTCTACACGCACACTTCTTTTGTGCGCATAGATCAAGGTCAGTTCATGGTTCTTTGGATCTTTTCTTCCTATGTGTGAGGACCTCCTGTTAGCATCAGCAGTATGTTAAGGGGAGGCTGGATCAGAGGGGTTTGGGGGTTTTCTTATGCTTTGAAATACTGTAATGGGCTTGCTGCTGAACTGAGTACTCTGTCTGAAACTGAACAGGAGAGCTGCGAAATGATGCCGTACTATGTTGGAGTGGAAGTGGATTATGTTTTACTGGAGTATGGTTTAGCTAGCTGAGAATATATCTTTCCAAAGTACATAGAAGCATTTTAATTTGCCTCTAAAATAATGTTCTGTAACTTTCTCCCTGCCCCCACACCTCTCTGTGAATGAAATAATTGTACTGCGGATAGGCTGCCTATCCGGCACTTTTGACTGCAGACTTTTGTGAATGTTTACAGACATGGGTCAAGTTCTTCTCTCCCTTATACTCATAAACTCACTGGTTCTCTATGTGCTTTTTGGCTACAAACTATGACTTGATGGTGCTTATGTTATCCTGTGAATATAAGTGGGAGCAGAATTTGGACCATGGATTTTTTAGTATTTTTCCTTGGAAAACGTACATGATTTTAAAGGCATATAGCTAAATTAACTGTATTGGTTAGGAAGGGTTATGATGCAGCATATAGAAAGGTCTTGCTTTGTTAGTGAAATTCAGTTGTGCACTCTTCTAATAATGTTAGTTCCCGTGGCAATGTGTAACACATCATTGAATATCATCTATTTAAGATAAACTCTCGATCATATTCCAGAGACAACAGAAAAGAATGATATTCAGTCCTGTGATTAAATTAAAATGTAGAGGATACTATACTGTAGAAAAGCTCTGCGCCTAGAGTTTTACTTTTTTAACGATGAATTCTGCTGGGAGATGTTGCTAATGTATTTTCTTTCAGGATGTGAACAAACTTTTTTAGAACATTAACAGAAATTCCTGTATTGGTTTTTAACACAGTTTTTAAATAAAAAGTTTACAGTCATGGCAAAAAGGCTTTGCTGACTATTTACATATTTGCCTAAAATACAGATGAATAAACTTGTTTTCACTGACACGCTTCCTAATATTTGATCTTGCTTGTGCTGTTTCTTTATGATGCAAAATTATATACTGAATCATAAAACTAGTTTCCTATAGAGTTGGAGTAGAAATATCCTATGAAGTGTTTCGATAAAAAAATTAAGTCATGTCCTCAGTAATTTGACAGCAATTGGGTAATCTTGCATTTTAATAATGAAATTTATATATTATTTTAAATCTAAGATAAAATAGAACATTATTTTAAATCTAAGATAAAAGCATAATGCACTTTTTTTACTTAGTGAAAGCGCTTGAATTCTAATGACTCTCCACTCTAAACTGCTTTTAAAATCAGTGCTTTCTATCTTGACTCAATAAATCAGTGGAAAAAATCCCTAACATCTTTCATTATACTTTCCTTCTCGTTCTTTTCATGACTTGTTCTTTGTACATCAGTTGTCAAGGGAGAAAATAAAAATACAGGTATCTTCTCAAGAGCAAATTGGCTTTTGTCCCATAGATGTGAATGTAAAGTAGTTCAAGCAAGCATTTTGCAACCTGACTGAGGTGCTGAGTTTTATCTCCCATTTGAGTCCCAGTTTCCCCATCAAGCACTCAAAGTTTAAACTAATTCACATTACCCTGTAGTCAAAAGTAAGTACCAGACATCAGCTGTTACGCAGTGTTTTATCAAAAAGTAAGCTGTTTTTATGTCTGTTTCTCCAAACATCCGTTGAATGGTCATGGCGTGTGGGTTGTTGTTTTTTGCTGTCTGAACATGAGACAACTCAAAAGGTACCTGACAGACTGTGAAGCTCTGGTGAGAAGTGAATATCCACTGTATTAAATGCTATTCTCCTGAAACAATTTACTTCCTAAGTGGTGTCTATGTGCTGTCCTTTACCCAGAAGAGGGTATTTCATGCACAGCTGGTGTAGTTTTACATAGAAGCTCATAATCACTGTTATGCAAGTGAACAAATAGGTTAAGAAGCATTAAAACTGTCAAGTTTTTTTGTCTAGAATGGGCTCTCTGGTTCTTATGGAATCATATTGAGCAGGATTTTGTAATTGAACTTCCTAGTGGTTAGGATTAAGGTAAGTTTCAATTTCTTAAATATATCTCCTGATGTATAGTTGTTTTTTATTAATTTTTTTCTCTTCGGGAATAAAGTCTATGTTCTGCATTGCAACAAACTCCTGTGACCCAGCCTTGGAATTTCTGAAAGGGGTGATTTGTCCTGAGCTCTTTAATGCTTACTTGAGCACCATTATTAAAAAGTTAAGGAAAAGTCAGCTCCTGAGGCAAACCATGCTGGATCTTACACTGAGCCTGTGCTGGGAAAGGGCTGTTTCTGTGTGATTTAATTCTGGACTAACTCTGCTTTTCCATTGTTCAGGTTGCCTATTGCTGCCATATTTTGGCTATGTTGACAGACTGCAAAGATAAGGTGTAGTGAAATGTTCCTTGAAATAAGATCTGTATTTGGAACAACTAAGAACATACTGAGATTGTGTTTGCAAATACAAGTTACAATATTTCTTTCAAGTGCTTTAATTGCAACTGTAGTGAATATGAGAGAAACAGCAATTTTCTGTCCTCCTCTTCCTCTGATTTGCAAGTGAGTGTTGTGTGTTTGGCACCTGGAAGGAAACCTGCCAGGGTGTGAAAATTCTTACTTTCTTGTGAATTGCCTTCCTTTCTTGATTGAGATGAGAGTGATCACTTTGACTGTCTCTCATATTTACTCATGCTCTAGTGAAGTGTAGCCAAACGGGGTGCTTCCTGTCATCTCCCTATCTTCAGCTATTGAAAGCTGGTGCCGTTTTCATGAGGAAGAGGAGCAATATGGGGATGTTTCAGAAGCAATAGGATGATACTGTTAATCTGCTCCGTGTCCTGTCCCTTCTGAATTTTGATCTAGGGGAAAGAAGTTATGATCCTGAAGCAAATAAGCTAGTGTTTGTTCCAGGGGCAGAATTCAGGGCTGGAAAAGGACTAGGCTGAGAAATCTTGAGGGAGTGGCCAAAGCCCAGTGCATGGGAAGGAAAGTAGTATGGGGCTTAAAAGGTCAGAAAAAGACAAACTGAAACTTACACCTTTGTTATATGCAAATCTCGTGTGAAGACTGCCTGGTGACTTATTTGATGCTTTTGGGATTGGCACTGTTTAGAAATGGCTGTGTGTAAGAATTCCTGTTCTGATTTCTACAGACTTTGAGGTGGGTGCTTGGTCTGTAGGATTAAATCTCTGCAACTGGATGATAAGTGGGAGCAACTGGACACTTTAGAGAAATGGTAGCAGATTGGTGCCATTTGCAAATGTAGCAGTTGGTGCAGGGAAATGTTGGAGGATGGCCTGCTTAGAGGTAAGCACCCAGTCCTCATGACTGACCCGAGCCTTTGTGCTGCTTTCGGAATAGGAGTTGAAGGCCTTAGCTACATCAGCACACTGCGGAAAATAGCTGAACTGCCACCAACCTGAACCACATTCATCTAATGCTGCTTCTAAATTAGTAGGTCCTGCTAAAGTGGCGTTGGACTCAAACCAGTTTTCTTTGTGGTACTGGTCTATGACACAAGGCTGTGCTGGGCTGTTCAGCACCAGTGAACTTGCAGCTTGTAAACTGCTTTTCCCCAGAGCCTTTGTGTTTTCTTTGAGTTTTATAGTACTCTGGGACATGAGTTATCCACATGCCCCAGTGTAGCACCAAGGAGAAAGGATTAAGGTTGCCCTGCCTTTGACTTCATATTTTTGAGTCAAGGAATAAAAGTGCAGCTGAAGTTAACACGGAGAAACTAATACAGCGATGTTCCTGAGCATAAAACAAAAACACCATCTGCTTTAGTCACCTTTCAAGAGATATATTTACAGGCACCTCAGGGAATTATCACTAAACAGCAGGGAGCAATTATTTCTGTTAGATTTTAATATGCTTTGCTCATCTATCTGATGGTGTAAGCAGCTGTGTAGATTGTGGCATTCAAGTGGCTTGGAATGAAGTTATTTTCAATAAAAGTAAGATGCTCTAAAATTTGAAAAAAAAAAAAAAAAAAGGGGGTAATTTTGCATATTTTTGCTTCTGAAATAATTCAGGCACATTTTTCTTCTAACTGTTCATCCTTACTGCTCTGCTAGTAGGCATCTGTCCCGAACAGGCTTGATCTTACAGCTCATCATGAGAAGCCAAATAATTAGGAAAATGCTACAAATGACTTCAAATGGATATTGTCCCATATTTGGGAGGGTATTGCAATAAGCATGCTGATCCCAGTTTTGCAAGCTGTTTGTGCATATGGTGTTCACTGTGATTTAAAACCATCCATTCAATGGTGTAGTTTCCTCTCTGTGAGGCTGAGAAGGGATTCCCTGGGGCTCAATCAGCTTTCAATGACCCATCTGGGGCCTGTGTGATTACTGGCAGGGATGAAGATATAAGTGAAATGAAGCTGGAGCCAGAGCTTTGAAGATATCCTAGATGATGGATGCCCACAGAAAACAGCTATGTAATTAATGCAGCTATATGTTAAACTCATAAATTACATACAAAAAGCAACCCCTCAATTTTTCCTCAAGTAACAAGCAACAGATTTGTGTCCTTTGAGAAGGCAACTCTCTGCTGCTTCAGCCTCCAGAAATTGCTTAATCTGAAATGATATGCTTAGTTTGATTGTCAGTATTAAACAGTGTTTTGTGAAAAATTTTTTGGGGAAAATTTTAAGACTTTGGAGATTAAATGCTTCTACTGTGTTTTTTTTTTTAGGTTAGCTAGCACAACAGGGTTCGACCTATTGTGATGTATGGTGGCACAAAGTGTGTTATGAGATACTCTACACAGCATGGGGAGCTGACCTGGAGGATTATCTGTGTTGCTAGTGTTTGGGATCTGAACAGTAGCTGAGCCCCATAATATTAAGAGGTGTACAGCAGAGGAGAAGTACTCAATCTGTACCCTCTGGCTTTATAGAATCATAGAACCATTTATGTTGGAAAAGACCTTTAATCTTGTCGAGTCCAACTGAAAACCTAACACTGACAAATCAACCACTAAACCATGTCCTTAAGTGCCACATCTACACTCTTTTAAATACCTCCACGAATGGTGACTCAACCACTTCCCTGGGCACCCTGTTCCAATGCTGGACAACCCTTTTGGTGAATAAATTTTTCCTAATATCCTATCTAAACCTCCCCTGGCACAACTTGATGCCATTTCCTCTGTCATCTTGCTTGTTACTTTGAAGAAGAGACGAAGACCCACCTCTCTACACCCTCCTTTCAGGGAGTTGTAGAGACCGATAAGGTCTCCCCTCAGTGTCCTTTTCTCCAGACTAAACAACCCCAGTTCCCTCAGCTGCTCCTCATAAGACTTGTTCTCTGTTTATCTTCTTTTTATAGCTTGTCTTCTTGTTTTTTTGTTTTTTTTTTTTTCTCTCTGGTGATATATTACGGATTCATAGAAATAATTCCATCTTGCATTTTGTGGGGTGTAAAACTAGCTGGGCCAAGTACATTCTCAGCCAGAAGATGGGCACAGAAGACTATGGAGTTACATCAGAGACAACCTTGATCCACAAGACTTTGTTTTTGTAAACATCCCCTCCTCACCATGGTAACTTAACTCCCAGAGGGCACTTGTACAAGTGGGGATTTCTCCTTCTCTCACCCTGCTTTTCTCTTCAGCACTTCACATGAGCACTGTGCGTTTTCAAGGTATGCTGCTGTCTTGTCTGTGAGGAGATCGGAGCTTATCTCAAATGTGATGGATCCCCAGAGAGAAACGCCCAAGAAAAACAACACAGAGCACCTAATCGGTAAGCTTTTCTTCTTGTGTGTGTGTGTTGGTTTTGTTTTTTTTTTTTTCTCGATAGTAAAAAGGAGCAAAACTAACCAAACAAAAAAAGTACATTTGATCCCAGACATTCATCATGTCTTTCACATAGGCTGGAGATGAAAATTTAGAATCTGCCACTGCGAGTGAGAGAGCAAATGGCCTCATACTGCCCTGCCAGGAAGCGTCAGCATCCACCTTCTGGCAAAATGACCCCAGGGACTTAAATGGCTGATTCAGCTATTGATACTCTTCGGTATGTAGGGATGGGGTGGAAAGGGAATAATATGAGTTAGGGAAGGCAGAATTTTTCAGCCCCAAAAGGACCCTTGATGTTTTTGGACTTGTATGATGAATACCTGGTGCTCTCTTCAAGCAAGGGAATGGATGCCAAACCAAGTTGTTACTGGTAATATGTGCTATTTTCACCATTGTGTCTGGTCATAAGTATGGGTAGTGTGGTGGGAGAAGCATGAGTCTCAGCAGGATTGATTTGGGTGCTTATGGAAAGCAAGAGGGTACACAGTGCTTACAAGAGGCTGAGTCTACTCCGTCTCTTTGTTGCTGTAGGAGACTTGGGAGATTTTTGCATGTAGTTTAAGACAATTTGGACATGAGTTTTTCATTTGCTTTTCAAGTTTGACAGCCACATCATGATTTTGTGTATCAAGTGTGTTCATGATGTACCGTGATGAGTGCATAAAGAAAAAAAAAAGTGAATCTTACAAGTGTCCTGGAGCTTTTCCACAATGACTGATTGATGAGCTCTCACATTTTGCCGGACATTACAGCTCTTGGTTTGCTCTGGACTGTAGGCCCAAGTGAGGTTTTTTGGTGGTTACGACTATTTTAATGCATATACATGCATGGCAAAACCAAGTCATTGATATGCTGGGTTGTGACTGATACTTATTCTTCACTATTGTTCTCTAGAGTCTTCCATTTGTCTTGTGGTTAAATGGTTTGAAACTCCAGGGTAATCAGAGAACATTTGTGATTGGGGAGCTAGGTATGGATTCATTATTAAGCAGGCATACTTTCATATCCTGCTTTTCTAATTGGTTTCTATGTTTTTATCTGACATCAGGATCTCTAGGACAGTTCTCATGGAGAAGGATTCAGTTGTACTTTGTCAACATTTTGGATATGTGCTTTTTGCCCACAGTGATGATAAGTGATATCTTGACCCCCTACCTCTTCTCATATAATTTCTTCTCATATCTATTGATCAAATATCAATCTGCGGAGTACAGGCATTTGTTCCCAGCCATTTCCCTGTCTGTGGATTGTGTCATTCTTACCAGGTATCTTCACAGTGGTCTCATGTGGATGATGGCAGATGACACTACAATCTAAAATTGCATTTGAGGAGGTTCTTCATAACCAAGTGTGACACTGAAGAAAAATATCTTCCAACATTTTTCTGTAAACTAATCATTCCTCCAAGCCCAAGACCGGTGCATCCCTA
>NW_010310024.1:84089-95544 GCF_000700745.2 Antrostomus carolinensis | reverse complement strand
GATGAGGGAGGTTCTCCTCCCCCTCTACTCTTCTCTGGTGAGGCCACATCTGGAGTACTGAGTCCAGTTCTGGGCTCCCCAGTTCAGGAAAGACAGGGATCTTCTAGAGAGAGTCCAGCGGAGGGCCACAAAGATGATTAGGGGCCTGGAGCATCTCCTATATAAGGAAAGGCTGAGAGAGCTGAGATTCTTCAGCCTGGAGAAGACTGAGAGGGGACCTTATCAATGTCTATAAATACCTGAAGTGCAGGGAGCAAATGGATGGGCCCAGGCTCTTTTCAGCAGTGCCCAGTGACAGCACAAGGGACAATGGGCAAAAACTGGAACACTGGAAGTTGCAGAAAAAGTTAAGGAAAAACTTCTTTAGTGTAAGGGTGATGGAGCACTGGAACAGGCTGCCCAGAGAGGTTGTGGAGTCTCCATCTCTGGAGATGTTCAAAACCCACCTGGACATTTTCCTGGGCAACCGGTCATAGGGAACCTGCTTTGGCACTGGGGTTGGACTATAGATGATCTCCAGAGCTCCCTTCCAACCCCTACTGTTCTGTGATTCTCTGAGTTTTTGTTATTTTCATATAGAATCTGGCTATTTTGAGAGGGACTATGACAGGTATAAGACTAGAAACAAGCCAGCCTATAAACAATAGCAAAAGAAATAGTTTCTCTCTCTTGATGCATCTATTTTCCTAAGTACATAAACACCAGAAATACTTTTTAACACAACATATTTTCTGGTTTTGCAGAATTTTACATTAAAAAAAAAAACTGGTCAGGAAAAAGCAATTGCACCTTTCTTAGCAGAGTGAATATCTTCTCTTTGAAATATTTCCCCCTTGGTGTCAACAGATTTTTAAGAAAGGACAAATTATATGGGCTTATTACTGTGACCTGAAGATACTTTAGGATGTTCTAGTTTTAGTATCTGAGAAAACTGTCATCATTTAGGAAACTGTGTGATTATCAGAAAAAGAACAATACTGTGTTCAATTCAAGACAGATAGTCTGAGTTCCAGTTGGAGGACAGGGATGTTGAGGGGTTTTGTTCTTCTTCCTGCAGAAGTAAAGAGAATCAGCAGAGAACTGCCTTTGTGCATTTATTTTGCAGCAGCTGTTGCACTTAGTCTCTCTGTATGCACAATTACATCTGGAATTTAGAAACATTTCACTGGTTATTCATACATAATCATACATAATTGGGTAGTGCAGCCAAGGCAGAGATGCTCTTCAACTTATCTGAAGACACTCAGAGTCAGCTTTCAGCCAGTAGGTCACATTGTTGAGAAATAAATGCAAAGCAGAGAGAAGTACTGCACACTAAAATACAGAAAGAAATATGTCACTCGTAGGAATCCTGTTCATATGTCTGAATTGATAGGGCAGTACCTTTTTCTTCCCATTGGGCTCCAAAAATGCCATTTTTTCTTGTTTATTCAAAGACCTTTCCAACACTGAAATGAAATCTTTCCTTCTTTCAGTTCTCCACATCAGCTATCTTCAGGGACATAGTAGCAATGATAAAGTTCAGGCAAAGAGTTCTAGAAAGTTGTTGTTTCCTTTTTAGAGGTAGTATTTTCTTCAGGTTTGTCCCTTAGTCCTTACAGGAAGGGACTAAAGCACAAAATGATTGAAAAAAACTGAAAGTCTGTCTTTCAAGTACAAAATTCTGTACCAGCACACCAAAGAATGGGAGGATAAGGGCCTGTGGATGAATGTCAGCTACCGCTGAATGCTCATCTCTGGACTGGTTCAGTGATTAATCACTTACTAGCATGTATTAATGGCTTTAACTGGCACTAGATTCTGGAAGAAAGTTCCTCTAAGCAGCACTCCCAAAATAAATTAGTATGATTTATTTTGAATTTTCATTTCAAAATTCTATCAATAATAGTTCATTTACGAATCTGATGTTCATTTGAAGAATTTAATTTTCTTTTCGTATCTGTGACATCTCCTTGTGTTCCTACTTTATCTAAGGTTTAAATTATTCTGTCTTTTTGACAGATTCATTATCAGTCCAAGTTAAAGCAGTTTAAGAGGACTTACCAGTAAGAGCTTAAATTTATTTAGTAGTAAAAATTAAGTGTTCCAATAAAGCTTTACAATTGTTCCTTTGTCACACTGGCAGAAGGGATATGATCCTCATGAAAATGTGCAAACTGCTTCCAACATTAGCAGGAAGTTGCATGTAGTTCAAATTGTCTGTGATATTTGGCTCCAGAAAAGACATTTTCAAGGGGGTTTTTTGGTTGGTTGGTTGGTTGGTTGGGGTTTTTTGTATGGAATCATAATGTCAGAAAGGATAAAATACAGTTATATAAGAGAGAAGCATGAGAACTATAGAAGTAAGACCATTTACTGATACTTTGTCCAGAAAATTTTATTTTGCATCTCAGAGTGATAACATTAGATCACCAGAGTCTGCAGATGGAAGTGTGATTTAGTTATCTATTGAACACCAAATGGTGCAGAATTTCTCAACTGTTATTTTCCTTAAGTACCTGTGGAAAAGAAATTTGTTAGTTTATCCATTATTAATATTTTCTGTGTTTGGTCTTCAATATATTTCCTTACATATTATGTATCCTGTGCTTATACAGTGTATTGTACGTTAACATAATGCTCTGCGCTTATTATGTTTCCTATTATCTGAGCATCTCAAAGCATTATTTAAACACTGACCCTCGCAACTTATCTTGTAATGTGAATACATTAAAACTTCGAATAGATACTCAGAAAATGTGAATGATTGACTCCAAATTATGTAGCAAATACTAGAGTTATTAAAAAAAAAAATGTTATTCACACTCATGAGCCTCCCCAAACACTGTATTTCTTGTGTTGAATGGGACTGGGGATTGTTGAACAAAGAACTCTTGCAATACATTTAATGACACCATCACTGTCATACTTCAGCACTTTCTCTTCTTATTAGATTCCATAACAAGATGTTAATTTGTATAGATTTTGTATTTTGTAGTATATATTTATTTTGTACATATATCACAGTATGGACTCTTAGTAAATAATTCAGTACCTTGCTTATGAACTTAAAAAATGACACAGATTTCAGAAAACTTAGTTTTCCCTTGCTTATCTTCCAAAACATTTGTAAACAGCTACGTTTTTAAAATATTAGCTCTAAAAGTTCTTGGCATCACAGCAATATCTTATAGCAGAGGCTGGATTTCTTTCTTTTTTCATGGATTTTTTTTTTTTTTTAAACCCTTAAAAACTTTTTCCTGTGAATATAAATGTTTACACTTATATACATTGTGTACACATTTTCCCTCAAATTTAAGCCATCAGCTAACACATTCTTAAGAGATAAACATAATTTCTGTCCAGTAACAAAGCTCATATGACAACTACAGTCGGTCAGTCCATTGTCACTGATGCCACTAGTTCCTAAAAATCAGTCTCCAGACTAGACTGGGGACCATCTTACCTACCTTTAATTGTGTAAAATTTAGGCTTGTGTAAAATTACAATTGTGTAAGCTTTAGGTAACTTACCATTGTAGTCAAGAGAAAAAAATTTACTCTGACCTTGAATCTAGTTCAACAGATGCATACAACCAATTGAGAAGGAATTAAATTCCAGAAATGCCTGTCTCTGTGTTTTTCAGGAGTGTAGTTGCCTAGCTTCTGTGTGTCTAAATGGAAATAAGATGAATCCCACCTTTAATATTTCTTCCATGAATAAGCTTTTGGTTATACAAATACCTGCTTATTTTTATATCGTAGTAGAACAGAGAAAAACAAGATTGTTCCATTAAAAATAATATTGGTATTATTATTTTTTAATATTTCATTATTTTTTATAGTGTTCCTACTGTGTAGTTTTCTATTTACACTAAAATATATTTCTGCTTACTTCATATTCTTTTCTTACAGCTTGTACTCACTAAGGAATTAAACATATTTGGATGATACAGACCAAAAAGAAAGCATCTTTATTTTGCTTTTGTGCAATAATTTCTTGTCCAATATACGTATTTTTTGTCTCCTCTATAATTTTGTCCAATTTATCTTATCACATGCTAGATTGGATACTCAATTTTATTCTTCATTTTTAGACTTTCTATTCTCTATTCTAAAACTCATAATTTTGAAGTAATTAGAAAGCCAAGTAGAATGAAGCTTATTGATATGTTGCAGAGCTGTCAAAGTAATTGAATGTTTATTGCATATTATGTGTATCAAAGTTTAAAATGAAAAGTACTAGATATTTTCTGGTGAGTGTATTAGTATGCTTATAGATAAGCAACACGTTTCTGTAAGCTGAAAGTGTTATGTGTCATAAGATTTCTGTGCATCATAGAATATAAGTGCCAGAAGATTCTTCATAACTAAAACTTCATTTTTTACCTGGATCAATAAAATAATAAATTTTTTCAAGTAGTCTGGAAGTTTCTCTAAAACATAAATTTTGATTTTGAGTAATATTTCTAATAGCTCTCCCTTTGAATACATTTTTCATGTTTGTGCTTGTGTTCTTATTTTTTGTAGATTAAAAATCTACTAGGTATTTATACAAGTGGACAAATGTAGCTTTGAGTCCTACTTCTCAGGATACTATGTAAAAAGATAAATATACACAAATAGCCTTAAGTCATCTTAAGCCTTAAGCCTGCTGTTATTAGATCATTACTATGTATTTATAGGAATCCAGGTGAATTGTAAAGATCTGCCTTTACTCTTTTGAAGGAACTGTATGTGAAAAATCTTTCACCTGATTCAGCAAAGGCACTGATATTAGCTATCATGTTGCATGCTCAAAACTTAATTAGAATAATGCTATAAAGCATATCTTACAATAGAATTGTGCTCTGAAGAACTTGATAAAATATTTTTAGTTTATACAAGTTTATTCTATTTCCAAGTTCTATCAAATAAATGTGATGCTATTTTTGAGCTAAGAGTGACAAATAGGCCAATATTGTGTTTTCCAGAGAAAAGATTTTCTGTTTCTTATTGTCTTTTTTCTACATTTATACTATTTAATGTATATTATTAGTGTATTTAGATGCAATAGCTATGTAATTATATTTTAGTTCAACTAAAGAACAACAAATTCTTTTATTGCAGTTGTTCTAAATTTGATGAGTGGCCTAACCACAAGCCATGTTTTATGTCCTTGTAGAATAAAGTTGGGAAAGAGATCATATTCACTATTCTGAAGCTAAGTGTGTCTGGCTTTCCTCCTAAGAGGGCCCTGGGGACACATTCTAATACAGGCTGAGCAGTGCCATGATGTGGAAAATTCTTGTAGATGTCAACAGGTGCATCTGAGATAAAAATCCTGTTTGTTTTTAAGGTTTAAAAAATTGATGGGTGACTTCGTAGTGAGGCATTCAATAGCTTTTTCAGTTTTTGAATCAAAAAAGCATCCAAGAATAAATTCCTTTTTTTTTTTCACAAAATGGTTGGGAAAAGCAAATAAAATGTTAAAGGATCATAAATATGGTAGAAATATGGTAGTTTCTAAGATTTGATCCTTAGGGAGGATTTTTTTTTTTTTAATCTGAAATTATTGTTCTCAACTGTACTCTGATTTTTTTTCTGTTTTTACTATCCTCTGCTACAATTTACTTATATGCTTGTCAAAAAATGTATTAAATCAGAGCCAGTTGGCAAAATTTGAATTAATTTTTTGTTTATTTTTTTACTTCAACTACTGTACAAGGTTTTAGGATGTTACCATCACTTACTAAGAAGTAAAAACCTCTTCATGACAGGAAACAGGATTTGAAATAGATTAGCCCTTAGGAATTTCATGACCTCCTCTGGTGAAGTTATGATAAATTTTAACTTGAAAAATTATATCTACTAAAATCTAGTATCTTAGTCTCTGTCTAAAAAACTATACAACTAGACAGGTAATCTATCTAGAAATATCCAGATCACCACAGATTTGTAAACTAAACATAGGCATGTGTCAAATTGCATACATTCTTCTTGAAGTAACACAAATTATCAAATGACTTTACTATATATTTTTTGAGCTTAAAAAATTACTCAGTTTTCATGCTGATATTAAACAAATATGCATGTAATACAATAGCTAAGCAGCTTTGACAGACTTGTGTCAATGAAAGGTATGTCATACTTACCTACTAACATTTCTAAATCTGTATTTAGCTCAAGTTCTATGTAAACTATCAATGGAGTACATGTGACACCTGCATTGCTCTTGAATGCTGATAGAACACAGATATGCTTTAATGTTTTTTCAGCACCAGGATTGCTGGAGCCTTTAGTGTACTTTCCCAATCTGTGATTTAGATCTTTAACCAGGATAAGATAGCTTTTGTATTTTAAAATCGTATCTTATCATGTAACTGATAGAGATCTTTCTTGTAATTTATGACATTCGTATTAAAAAAAATCCAAAGCAAAACACAAAAAACACCCCACACTTCAGTGTTATTAGAGTTTAAGGCATTGGATGCAACCTTGAAAGGTTTCAAGTCATAAAAACTAATAGTTAAATTCATCATACTATGCAGTGGCCAGGAGTCATTTAGTGATTTCTAAAAATAAACAAGTTTTTCCAACTGTAGGATGAATGGCAAATAAGAAAATAATCTTTGATTAAACAAATCAGGGAATTATTTGTAGGTGGTTTTGAGGTTTTTTTGGTTTGATTTTTATTGTACATATTTCAGATATAGTACTTTCACTCTACCTGCCAAATATACAGTGCAAATTCTGTAGCTAATCTATCTGCAAACTTACCTTGATTGGCATATTAAAAATATGTAGTATATCTTTGTTATATTTTTATTTAATCTTTAAGATTTGTTTTCTTAAGAGTGCTGTATTTGACTATATGCATTTCCACAGGGTTTTTGAGCGTGAAGCTGCACTGGAATCAGCCCTAAGAATGTTGCAGCAATTCTACCTGGATCTTGAAAAGTTCCTTGCTTGGCTTACTGAAGCTGAAACGACTGCGAATGTCCTACAGGATGCTACACACAAAGAAAAGATACTAGAGGATGCCAAAACGGTTCGGGAGCTTATGAAACAGTGGCAGGTAAGTCAAGTGCTTCATTTTAGAGACGTGTCAGGTATCCAAAGTGGTAGGGTTTCTTCCAGTGTGCAGCTACTCAACAAAACTAAAAATGTTTTGAAAAAGAGAACTGGTTCTACTACTAACCTTTAAGTATTACTTTGGAAATTCTTGCAGGGATCTAACATGAGTCACATCTTTATTCTGTCTTACATCTTTCACCCTATAAAACATTTGAAAAAGCATCTTGGAATACAGCTTTAAAATGTACAGAAAGTAAAATGCTGAAGTGGGCATTTAGATTTTTTTTTTCTTAATCACATACAAATTAATTACTCTACCAAGCTACACTCTTTAATTGAGCACTTGACAGACATGAGAATTTATTAAGAATTTCTGATATTTATAGAAGTTATATAAATTGCATCAAGTTTAATCTCTGTAGTTTAACTGAATTAGTGTTCCTCCATTACTTTCAAATACATGAAAAACGTTAATTTGGTGTTTGGCTGCTTATTGTCAACACGCTTTGTTACAATAATAAAAAGAGATTATGATTAAAATTTTCATAGTTAATGACTGAGCAGTTTTCAGACAGTTTTCTTGGAAACAAAAAATCTTGAAGAGACAGAATGTTGTATTTTGTGTTCTGGAGAATCTTGAGGAGAAATAAAAATAATTAGTTGAGATGGTGCTGTTGAAATACTGTTATACTTTTATTGTGTTTTCTTCACTACCATTTTTGAGAGGAATACACATATGTCTCTGTGAGGTCTTAGATTTCTTATATATGAGGTTGGTTGCCCATTTGGAAGGCAATATTCTTCCAATATTCCTTGATAATCATGTTGACAAAAAATTCAAAACTGGAAATTACAGGCACTGCAAGCTCTATACCTTTATTTGTAAAAAACATACTGTGAAAAATTTTGGTTATAAGTGAGTATGTTGTGTAAGTACATTGGATGGAAATGCTGCTACCTTCTTTTGGCACTACTGTATTAATACATGATTTTAACTATTTGACTGAACTGCTGCTAAATTCCATTATATTATACTCTGAAATCTATGTTTGTTGCAAAGTCTGCACTACATATTTAATAGTGATCCATCTTTAGTCTAATTTGATTTTATAGTAATATACCTTAAGTCATCATGTGTTTCTGAATTCAGTTGCATGATCCTGGAGAGCAGATGTGAATGGAAGATAGTTTTAGACTGAGTGGTTAATATTCAATATAGGATATCTTTTTATATTCTCCAATTTGGGTTTTGGTTGTAATGGTGCCAAAACAACTGAATTATTAAGTATTTGCAGAAGTTATTTTTCATGTGATCATTGAAAAATTGATTATTTGGCAAAATAGAGATACATAAAAATATGGGTCAAATGCTTAATTTTTAACTATAATGGCACTTTGTAGATCTAGTTATCTTTTCAACTAGTATCTTAGGTTTTTTTAGTTTCTACATAAGAACTATAGAGAGCTATAGATGAAAAGAAAAATAAATACATACAAGTCCTTTCCTCTGTAAGTAATTAATTAAGTATATAAAAATATCCATCATGTGAACAATTGCTTTGAACTGTAAGTTTCTTTTAAAGATTTTTCTGAATTTCAATTGAGATGTAAGATTAAATTTTCAGCTCTTCTTTCCAGGTTTTTGGTATTTAAATACCAAATCTTTTAAAGCAGGAAGGGTAAAAACTGTTGAGTCTCTCTTTCACTTGCAGAAAACAAACGTTGTTCTGTTCACTGATCTTGACTGTACAAAAGAAATTCTTACATTTTAGGATGAAACATTAGTATGCAGAGGCAAAGAAGTGTTTGTTATATTGTCTTTTACTCCCAATAGATTCACATACCTGTCCACCAACAGCACAATAACTTTAGGCTTTAGTTAGAGTAGATGATTGCAGGAGGAAATATTTTGATAATGTGGTTTGTTGTGGGCTTTTTTCATTTGCATCTACATACTGATCTGTCTCTATGTAGATTGACGTGGTTTTCTTCCTGTGCCTGTCACTGTTGGAGTCAGCATCATTATATCATTTTTAAGCCTCCAAAAGAAATATTATAATATAACAAGGACAAGGAGATTTTCAAATGCCCTTCTCCTGAGGGGTGTCTGATGGCTTTCTTTCCAAAATCTGGTAGAAATATATCTTTTTTATTTTTCCTTTTTTTTTCTTCCTCAAGTAGAATAAAAGTTTCATGTTTCTACTGGAATAAGGAAAGTTCTCTTTAAGTAAACAGAATGAGGCTTTGAAAAGAAATTTTAAATGTGAAACACCTTTTTTTTTTTTTTTTTCTGGAATTTCTTACGAATCACAGTGAAGTGGCTGTTCAAGATTTGCATCTTCTGTTTCACTAAATTATAATGGATTTGAGACACAGTCATCAACTATAATTCATTTAAAAGAATATATCTTTTTACTAGAGTACGTTTGTAGTAATTAGAGCATAATTTTTAGTCAATTCTCTTATTAGAATCAGGATTTCAGTAACAGCAAATGTTTTAGGTTCAGGAAAGTTAACTATGAATTATTTGAACCAAGCAGTGCATTTGTTTACTCAGCAATACAATGTGTTAACGTGTGTGAAGCTGTTGTAGTGACTGCAGTTTTTTTCTGGAGACTTTGCTTTATTCCCAAATGATAGATGGTGCTTTTGTAGCAATTCACCATTACTGGAGGGATGTATGTGCAGACAAAAACACAAACTTACATAAACTTCTGTTTCTCCACTATATGAGAGTTTCATATGAAGTGAATGGAAAATGACAGTAAAAGTCAATTGCAAACAAAGTACAGGAATAAATTAGTGGAGGCTGTGGCTACAGGTACACTAGAAAGTTAAATATGCCCTTGATCCTCCTCTGGCACTGGGGCAAGCTATAAGCAAAAAGCCACATCCATGTTTATGAACTGTTCTACAGTTTACAAAGTCAGATACTATGTTATGGATTTTCTTATATAAAACTTCTCATTAAAAATAAATAATTTTAATGACATAAGGAAATTATTCAAAAGCAAAAAAAAAAGTAAATTTATACAATAGTCTGAGAGTGCTTAGCTGTAAAATTAATTCATTAAGGTGGGTAATATTTGCAATAGTCATAACACAGTACTCCATATCAATAGTCTACACTGTACGAGCTTTCTGTCCAAATAGGTACAGTTTCCTGGTAGTGGTGCAATTATTGCCCATCTACATTACTACAGAACTGGATAATGGAGCAAATATTAAGGACTTTTACTTCTTAAAGCACAGTTTTGTCAATAGAACAATTTTACTGATGTCAGGTGAATGGCAAGGAAAGAGAATATGGCTTTTCATCTGTTCCTCAGTTATTGCTGCATTGATTCTTCCAGTTAAGAGTTCTCTCTCACAATTCACTTTGATACATAAGGATGGAAAGGAAGAACATGACAAAAGTGTGGCTGTTTTTGCATCACTTATGCATATAAAAGATTCAAACAAAAAGGAGATTTAATAAGTCACTGAAATCTCAGAAATAGGCATTTTTGTACTTTGTGGAAAGGGGTTATTCCTCACTAGTCCATATCATCAGCACCATAAAACATAAAGAGTGATAAACCTTTGTTTTGGACTCTGTAGTGGGAGCCAGAAATGCCCTCACCCTATAAAACACATCAGGGAATTACTTGTATCCCAAGCAATTTGCTATGTAAATTGTGCATGTATAAAACCAAACACATTCAAATATAGTTTATGTCCCTAATTTGTTTTTTAACATTCAGTATATGTAGCATAACCACAAGCCCTGCCCCAGCACAGGAAAGATCCTGAATGCTTTCAGCCAGGATTACAGTTTTCCAATTGACTTTTACACTTGAAGTCATTTTTATGATTTTTTTCCTCTCATCAGCCAGACTGAATCCAGACCCTAGGAGGTAAAACAAAATGGTAGTTTCTGATTAAAGATCACTGTATCATGAGTCTTTTGAAAGAAACTTTTACTACTGAGGTTTATAGAGTTCATAGAATTTATTATTAAATGTGACATATAGACTTAGATCTACTGTCTTTGTCTTGTTATTTATGCAATTGCATGGACTTGGATAATGTGAAAATAGTCATTAGGAATCCTGAAATGTTATGATTGTGTTTTAATCTGATATTTTTAGGCAATAGGTATAAAGCAGTGTTTTGATAAAGAATTCTCTACACAAATAATGAAAATGCTAAATTTCTGAGTTTAGTAGCTTTATATCCTTGTCACTAAAGATGTTTATCTTGTCTTTAGTGATTCAACAGTTTTCTGCTTTACACTCTCAAGCTTTAATTTATTTTTTAAAACAACTGGGAAAATAATGTGTTGCTGTGCGTAAAGTGTTTTATATAGCAGAAGTTACTTGTCTAGGAAAATCTCACATTCTTAAGTGTTTCTTTTGCTTTTCATGTTCAGAAACCATTAG
>NW_010310024.1:59288-84064 GCF_000700745.2 Antrostomus carolinensis | reverse complement strand
TACCTAGCAGTTCCTTCAGTAGCAGAAGGGTGAGACTTACATAACTGCACATTCTAATTACCCGATGATGTAATTAGATTAAACTGTTGCATTATAAACACACTTTTTGTTTATATAAGCATGTATTTGCATGCATCATTTGTCTGAACTGACAGCAATGTAATAGCTGAGATGATTCATGCAGTTAGAATACTTTCTGGAGAATTTTCAAGGAAATAAACCAGTTACTCCAAGGAGTTGTGTAATTATGTGCTGCTTTTTATTGCCTAGTTGAAATACATCATGTGTCCCCATGAGTTGTGGTTTGATAAGTAACCATATGAGAGAGATGAAAATAATTAATTTTACTTTCTGCTTTCATACTTCTAGTGATATGAACTCTCAGCTGTGTTAATTACTCCTCTGGTTTGTCTTTTTGGCAATAATAGTATGTGACATATACAGTTTAGGTAATATTAGGTATAATTTTGAAGCTAGTATGAATTTATCTTATTATTTTATGAATGCCATAATTTAATATTAAGCCCATAGATGTCTTTAATCACAGATTTTTGTCACTGAAATTTGACAAAGAATACTGCATGTGACACCTAGTTAAACAATAACTGGACTATGCTTTATACTGTATACACAGGTTACCAAATGTATCTGAAATAATCTGTGATCACTGATCAATTATTGGCAGTGTAGACTGACTAAACATGTGACAGCATAAGATAAATGAAGCAAAGTTAATAACTTTCGCATGAAATACATAGCAAATTTATTTTTATTACCACTTAGCCTATAACCTAAGTATTTTTGCTTTAGATACAGCAGTTTTGCTGCTAAAAATACAAAAAATATGCAATGCCTTAAGTTATACCTAAGAATGTATAGCATGGGCAGTATTCATATTTTCTTAGAGTGTTGTTTTTATCTAAAACAAGGAGCATGAAGAGCAGGCAAGGCACTCTTGTCTCTTCTATTTCTATCAATACTCCAAAGTGTTCACCTATTTTTAAGGTGTCCAAGCAGCTGTTTTCTCAAGTTGCAGTAGATATATGTTCCTGACTCTTCTCAATTATTTAGAAGTATAGGTTCTCTGAGAGAATAAAACTCTTTCCAATTCTTTATTTCAAACTTAATTTACATATAATTGCCCAGCACTGTTAATTTTGTGACATGATGCATGGATTAGATGATTAACCTGACTAATATGGAAGAGAAAGACTATCTGTGACATCCTTGCTCAGTTCAGTTGACTTTACTAAAAAATTTTTAACAGTAATTAATGTTCTAGTTCTTCCAGTCTCTCTTCTGAAGCACTTTCTCACTCTCCTCTGCTTGAAAATTTTTTCTGAAAGGTTTAAAAATAAAATATATATTTTTTTTTAAGTTTAATGCTCCAGTCTTGCCTTTTACACTAACCTGTTAACAATTCTGAAATAAAATCTGTTCCATAGCACCTGAAATGGAATAAGAACTGTCAGAGCCATCTTACTCCATTGAGTAGTAGAAGAGAAATTCCAAAATCTGAAGTTTTAACACAAGTGTTATTACAGCCTAATAGGAGATAGCGCAAGATGTTATCTCAGAGTGAAAAGTTACCATTTGGATTTTGTAAAATTTTAGATAATATTACTTTGGAAACATCTAGTCAAGAAATTTTCAGTATTGTGGTTGGTTGCCATGAGGGAGGGGAATAAAGGTTCTTTGTTGTTAACAGAAAATGCCAAACTGCCCAGCAAAACCCCTATGAGCATAGACTTGCAGTTTTGGTAGGTGTGGAATTCCTGACTGGAGATAAAACTCCCTCATGGTGACTGCTTTGTGGTTATGGCACTCATTTGCAACCACTCCAGCTGACACCAAATGCTCGAATCTGAATGTTTTCTACCAAAGCTAAGTGCCTTCTTACCCAGCTAATACTAGAAGTTTTTCATCTTCTTCCTTGAACCCATTTAATTTTGTCCTTAGACTAACCTGGCACATTTGTGGCAAAAGCAAGCAACAGCACCCTGGGGTGCATTAGGCAAACCATTGTTAGCAGGTCAGCAGTGGGGACCCTTCCCCTCTGCTCTGCACTGGTCAGACTAATCTGGAGCGCTAAATCCAGGGCTGGGCTCCTCAGTATGAGAAAGACAGGGACTTACTGGAGTGAGTCCATCAAAGGGCAACAAAGGTGATTAGGTGTTTGGAGTATCTTTCATATGAGGAGAGGCTGGGAGATTTGGCACTGTTTATCTCGGAGAAGAGAAGGCTCAGGGGGATCTTGTCCTGGGGTGTAAATACCTGACAGGAAAAGTGTAAAGAAGACAGAGCCAGGCTTTTCTCAGTAGTGCTCAGTGACAGGACAAGAGGCAGCGTGCACAAACTGAAACACAGAAGGTTTCAGGTTAGTGTAAGGAAAAAAGAAAAAAATACTGTGGGGATGGTCAAATCATGAAACAGGTTGTCTGGAGAGGCTGTGGCATCTCCATTACTGGAGATCTTCAAACCCTGTCTGGACACAACCTGCTCTGAGCAGGGGGCTTTTATCAGATTATTTCCAGGGGTGCTTTCCTGCCTTGATTGTTCTGTGATTTTTGTGGTCTCTGATCTGATCACATAATCACTCGTCATACAGTCAGTCATTCTGTAGCCTAATTAATTTTTACTTAAATATAAAAATGGAAAAGCTTTAGTATGAGAAAGTAAGAAACTTAAAACTTTCTTTCTCTTTCTTGAGAAAATTTTATAAGCATCTCCCAGGAGTTCCTGAGTAGTATGTTTAAGTGCATGAGGAGGAAAAGTGGATAGTAAAAAGAAAAAGATTAAGTAAGTAGAAGGGACCACAGAGAATAAAAAAAAAATTATAGCTTTTGAAATTGTTCTCATTAGTGGAAAGTGATGGGGAGATTGAAAGGTGAAAGGCAGAGATAAGTGATGAAAGTAGTGCAACTATTTTTCAGAGTACCATAAATTAAAATTGAAGTTTCTTTCTGTGGTGGGTTAACCTTGGCTAGATGCATATCACTCCCCTCCTCAGCAGGACAGGGAGAGAAGAAAATAAGATGGAAAAAACCCTCATGTGTCAAGATAAAGGCAGTTTAATAGAAGCACAAAGCAAAGGTTGTGCACAGAAGCGAAGGAAAAAACAAAATATTTATTCTCTGCTTCCCATCAGCAGGTAATGTCCAGCCACTTCAGTACGCATAGTGATTGCCCTGGAGGAAAAATGTCATAAATAATGAATATACTTTCCTTATGTATAGAATTGAAATCTGCAACCTTTGACCTCTAAATGATTTTTCTCTTGATCTGTTACTCTTACACCTAAAATAAAGATTTCCTCAAAGGTTATAATCCACATGCCTTGCTTGAAATATTTTTTTTTTTTTTTTAATTGGGATTTACCCTGGTAGTGTATTATCAGATAGATGCTTGTGCAAAAAGTGGGAACTGCTAGAACAATTCTGGATTGAGACATCCTACAGGCTACAGTCCTGATTAGATCTATTCACACGGAGTTCCTAGTTTGCTGGTAAGATCATATCTTTTGGTAAAATAATAATGTTTTGTGTTAATACCTGTATTTTTAATTTACTGCATTGAATGGAGGGGAAAGAAGTACTTTACAACATAAAAAGGTAGCTTCTGGTAACTCTGAAAATATATCAGTGTATACTGTGTATAAATGTGCTTTAAGAGCAGGACAAAGATGGTATCTATGTTCAGTCAGGTTCTATGGTGTATTTTAAATTTTATTTTATGAGCCATAGATAGACTTGATATGTGCAATAATCCAGTAGCACAAAGGGCCAAAGACAGTTTTTGACATAGTTTAATGTCATACCAATCAATTACATTATGATTAATATGCTGCTATAAAAGCACAAAGATAAAGATGTTGTTGGTTCAAGGAGTATATAATTACAGCCCTATAAAATGGATAAAACTGGTGAAATCAATAAGACTTATGCACATAGATATAAATGTATATTTGTGTTTAAAACTTTAAGTCCTAAAAGACATGCAAATGAAGTAACCTTTTGAAATGCATTCTAAGGATCAAGTTTGAATATAGATTCAGCTATGCTTGTTTATTTATGTTTGTTTTATACTTCTGTAGTTTGTAATCTGGATTAGGCTTGCTGGTCTGTGGGGTGGGTTTTGGGGGTTTTTGTTTGTTTGTTTGTTTGCTTGCTTTGTTGTTTGTTTGGGTTTTTTTTTTTCTCAGAGAACTATTGGGGTTTTTGTTTGTTTGTTTGTTTGTTTGCTTTGTTGTTTGTTTGGGTTTTTTTTTTCTCAGAGAACTCATTTTTTTATTAAAAAACTGCTTAACAGCCCAGCATGTGATCAAGCAGTGTCTTATAATATTGATACACTAGTATTCCTGCTATCTTCTGAGACTGGTTTTTCTCCATTCAAATAACAATAGCAATTTCAGCGTCACTTCCATATGCTGATAGGCTTTGATGTAGGTAGGGATATGAAAAAGAGGAACAGGAGGCTTTGAGTGCAGGGAGGAATAACACAAAAAAGAAGAGAAGAAAAGCTGGGAAATGGAGCAGCTGTGGAGAGTCAAGTTACTGTATAATGCTATGTCAGTGGAAAGCTGAATACTTTTACAGGGAGGTTTAGATGCTGATTTTCAATGGGGAAGGCAATGCCACAGCTGTTCTTAGCTCGATAGCAAAGAGAAGTGGTCAGGAAATCAGCAATAAAACAGATACATAAAACATAGATGTTGCTACTTTTTGTCAAACGTTTTGTTTCAAGTAGTTTAGTTTGGGTAAACTGTATCATAAAAACAGAAAATGTATTGATGCTGCAGTTTATCTAGGTGTGGATACATTAATGATGCATTCTGCTTTTCTCATTCCTGTTTATGAACTTAGAATAAACCCCTAATCAATGCTGATTATCTTTTAGAATGGAAAAGCCTTGTTATTAAGTGATCTAATACTTAGTTACTAGAGCAAGATGTAATTATTCTTAAACCTTATTCTCAGGCAAATAAACAGCTCTCAATTGTCAGATATCTGGCATATAAAATGGGTGTCTGCAAACAAGAAGAAAGACAAATTTCTTCCTTTACTTTCTCATTTGTGTATGTTCTCATAATCAAGGTAGAAAAAAAATCCCGTTTGTCAAGTGTGCTTGGTTGACTTATGTTTTTCCTCTTTAAAAGTTTATTGAGTGCACTAGAAGGATAGTCCTAAATTTTCACTTGCAGATCAGCATTCAAATCCTACTAGTTTTAAACACAGATTTTTCAAAAAGAGATTAGATGGGAAAAACTTTTGTAGCATTAAGTGTGAGATTGTGTTGTACTGAATAAGATTATCAGAGGAGAGTATGGAAAATCACAAATAGAAATGGGATAGAATGGCTAAGATGGTTTGCCACTACATTTTCTTCTGAATGTATAATTTCTCTAGGATGCCTCATCCCTGTTTGTATAGGCTTTTTTAAAACGGGATCTCCCATATCCAAAGAAGCAGAGGGATGGGCTCTCTCATAATTTTACGAAGCATATGCCATGTTTCACTGTAGCCTATCAACTTGAAGTGATAGAAATAATAGTGTGTGGTTACCAAAACTTTGAAGACTTGTGCTGTTTGATCTTCCCGTGATCATCAGTATTTACTGATACAGTCTAATGTGCCATTTAGTTCTTCCATTTACTTTGTATTGTTTGTAGCAGATTTATTTGAAAAGTGAATAATCAATAAAAACCGTTTGCAAAAATTCAATCGTAGCTTTTAAGCTATTCTTCTGATGAGTTTGAAAGGTTGTCTGTGCCTTTTGCAATTATACTTCATACTAGACTGTTGAAAATATGGCTGAAGCGCATATAATTTTTTGTTAGTGAGACCAGATGTGTATTTTCCAAAGGCAGTTAAAAAGAAAAATGTTTGTATTGTGATTATTAACATGTTAATATAAAAAGGGATAAATTATATAGTGCATAACTGAAGAAAAGTATTGATTTTAGCTTAAGATAGATATCTTCCTGAATATGTAAGAAGGCAATGACCTACAAAGAATATAAATAAGGAATAAAATAAAATCACAAATGGTGTTCAGAGACAGGTTCTACATCTTTTGTGAAAGGTTTTTATATTGTACTGAGAAAAATAGTTGTCTTCTAAGAAATGCTGCAAATTTTTCCATTTTATGAGTATACAGCTGCCATAGCACAGGTTTTCTGCATGTGAATTTACACATTTTCACAAAAGTAGCTGTTCTGTATTATGCACTGTGGAGCAGTTTTATACTGTAGCATAGCAAATCCCACTACCTAAACTGACAGCATGTTTGGCAAGAATAACTTTGTCTATGTTATCACAAAGTGAGTTCCCAATTTCATTTTCTGTCAGAAGTTTAGATTTTCTTTCTCTCAGCTGCTGAGAGGAAATTGAATCTTTTCTGTCAGTAGAAAGTTCCACATGTGCATTTACCCTTTTGTGCCGCATTTTTCATTTGAATAATTTATTTTCATTGTGTACCATTTCATTTTGTGTGTTCTCTTTTGGGTGCCTGATTTCAGTTTATTGATGCTCACCTCATAAACTGACATTTTTCCTACATATGAAATGAAAGATTTTTTTTTTTTTTTACTACAGTGATTATTAGTACAGAAGTATTATCTCAGTCTGTTTTGTAATTATTCCAGTGGGTTTATCCCCTGTTATCCCTGGAAATATTAGCAACTTTCTGGAGGAAGACCTTTGTTCTCCTTTGTAGCAGTGCTGTAATTATGTTGGGAGGTTCTAAACTGATGTTGAGGATTTTCCTTTGGGGGAAAATGTATATTGTTTGGGAATTCCAGAAAGTCAGCCTTAAATTACGGTTACTTATCATAGTTTTGCTATGTTTTGTCTCAGCAAAGTTAAATAGATTTGAGCTTCTCTGAAATTGTTAGTATAATAATTACATTTTCCGAGACTGAATATTGTAACAAAAATATATAACTATTTAAATGTGTATTAGTACAGTTTCTAGGGTTTATAATTTCTATTTTTGTGTTGTTAGTTCTCTGATGTTATGTATACTTTTCTGTGTATGGGAATCATCTGATGTTATGATATCTACCAAGTACCCTAAATCAGCAGTATTGACCTGCTTTGCATGAGATTGCATGACATTATTTATAGCCTATGACACACATAAGGCTCACATAACTTCTGTTATATAGGTTCTTCTGTTATATGTATTATATTTATATATATATTTATACATATATTCTATTATCCTTCATACCTATTCTCTTCTGGTTTTAGGATTATAGCCTGTTCACCTTGTGGGCTATGTATTTTTTTCAAATAACCTTGTCATCTGTGAATTTTCTTTAGGTGAAGTTAGAAGGATGTGCCCTTCAACACAGGTACAAGCAGCCATATGCTTTGCTGTTTGTATTTAGGTGTCAGTTGTTACATACTGAGTAACCATAGAAAAACAGTGATGTCATCTCTTAAGTGTTTTGTCTGCCTTTACATTTTTTAGAGGCCACGTAACCAGTTTGTTGTGTGTCTGCCACCTGTCCTCACTGGAATACTGTAGGTGGTAGGGTTGAAAAGTCTGCTTCTGACACCTACTTCTAGGTGTCAACAGTGTAAGTGTGAGGTAAGCTTTTAAGCTCCCACTAAGAATGACAGAGGCAATGGACTCTAGAAAGCTATTTGGCTGGACAAGTGTAGTTTTCCCATTGTCTTTATCTTACAAGCAATGCAACAGCAGCTCACATTTGTGCCTCCTCCCACCGTGAAGTGTCCACGAGGTATTTCTGAACTTGTGTTACTGAAGGGTTTTGTGCCACCCAGCTCAGCTTGGTTGTGTTACCTGTTCTTCCTAGTTCTGCACAAAGAGTGCTAAGAGAGAAGCACTTCCAGAGGGCAGCTTAGTCCAGCCGAGCTGGGGCTGGGGCTATTTGCCTTCTGGAGAATCATATATCTGTCTGTCTAGGTTTCAGTCACCCCACTGTCTTATGACTAGGACACAATCTAGGAGAAGTAGCTAAATAACTGACTGGCTACACTAGATGCCTAAACTTGGTGCGACTTGCATATATTTTTATGTATTAAATATGTGTGCGCGTTCTCTCTCTCTGTTGATAGTGTAAATGTTAATGGGGTTTATCTTTTTAACTTTTTTATTTTATTATCTTTTACCTAAAACAGGTGAAAGAGCTTGTAGTTTCATGTGGGTCTATATAACACTCAGCAAATTTCTAAATTGTGCAATTGCCCATGAGGTGATAGAAGAGAACCAAAATGTAAACTCAGTCTGCTGATATCACTTTTTCCCCAAATGCTGACCGTGAATTTAGTCACAGGTAACTATGAAGGTATGTGAAGATATGCCTAACAATTTTCCTCTGACAGATCACTCCGGGTTTTAAGCCATGTCTTCTGTCGACCCACCTGTCCACATCAATGTCCCCTAAGTGTCAAGGCAATGACATTTCTTTGGTTTTACCCTGTCTTGCTAAGTAATGTTTACATCTGATATTGCTCTGGCTTGTCTTACCTATTTGTTGTCACCAGGTGGAAAAGGTGGTAATGCTTTCTATTCTCCATGTGTTTCTTTTCCATAGAAACCCCTTGAAACAAAGTATTTTGGCTCCTTTATGCCATTTCTTGGGGTGATAGCTTTCTCACTGTTGCAGAAAAAAGGTTTTCACTGCTTCAGTTCAGTTGGTGTAGCTGTTAGGACATCTGAATGGGCACAACTAGGAACCTAGTCCCTGGATAACATAACTAGTCAGGTTTTTGCTCATGAATTCTTTGTGCAGTTCTGCTGTATACAGGACTGCTGCTGCCTCTCAGAGGAGGGAAGGGAGCACAGTGAAGAGAGCCCACACCAGAGTGTGGAAATACATTTGCCTTCTGTTATAGTAGCCCGTTGGCTGTCTTAGGTAGTAGTCAATAACTGAGCCCAGGGAAATTATTTTTCTTAGTCCTAACAAATGAGGCAGAATAGGCCTCAGGAAGGGAAGCATAGTGGGTGGAAAGATTTTTGTTTGCACTACCCTGCGCAAACAAAAGGCAGATATCTTTATTTCAGGTATGTGAAAGGGACACACTGCTCATTTTCTTTAGACTTGTGGAATCCTTGTTCTCTCCTCTCTTTCTTTCTGCATTTGCTCTCTCTTGTGACTTTTCTATTAGATACTTTGGTCATAGAGACAAGGAGGAGTCTTTTTAGGGTTATAGAATCATAGAGTGGTTAGGGTTGGAAGGGACCTTAAAGATCATCTAGTTCCAACCCCCCTGCCATCAGCAGGGACACCCCCCACTAGACCAGGTTGCTCAAAACCTCATCCAACCTGGTCTTGAACACTTCCAGGGAGGGGGCATCCACAACCTTCCTTGGGCAACATGTTCCAGTGTCTGACCACCCTCACAGTGAAGAACTTCTTCCTAATGTCTAATCTAAACCTGCCCTCTTTCAGCTTAAAACCATTTCCCCTTGTTCTATCACTAGCTGCCTTTGTAAAAAGTCCCTCCCCAGCTTTCTTGCAGGCCCCTTCAGGTACTGGGAGGCCGCTATAAGGTCTCCCGGGAGCCTTCTCTTCTCCAGGCTGAACAGCCCCAACTCTCTCAGCCTGTCCTCATAGGAGAGGTGCTCCAGCCCTCAGATCATCCTGGTGGCCTCCTCTGGACTCGTTCTAACAGGTCCATGTCTTTCTTGTGTTGGCAGCTCCAGAACTGGACGCAGTATGTTTCAGAAGTTATTTATACCTTTCAGAACTTCCAGAAGTTAAGGTATATTTCAGAAGTTATTTATACCAAACCATTCTCAGAGTCTGGTTTAGCAGTTTACCTTGCAAGTGTGGGTGATTTATTGTTTAGAGATGCTAGTTTAGGGCCCTTTGTGGTTTAAAGTTGGATTGAAGTGGCTGCAATAATACAGCAGGTTTTTACATTAGTCTTTTTGTGTAGAATAATTCTGTTGAATCAGAATAGAGCTGGAAGATGATGCAGGAACGGCAGGAGAGATCTGAAATGTACCTGTCAATTTTTGTCTCAGTAAATGAGAAGCTTTCAGCTGATCAGATAGCAACATCTAAAACAGAAGACAATATTTATGAATACATATAGCAGAGAAAAGAATATATTGCTTATCAGCTGGTTGTTTAGGTTGTTTTTAGTATGATATACTAACAGTCACCAGAGGTGTTGGTTTGTGAGGGAAAACATCTGGACTTGATTTAAAATAAATGTCTTCAATTCTGTACTGTCTATATAGCTGAAAAGATAATGCAAAACAAAAAAGGCCATGAGCACCAAGAAGCATGCATATTAATCAAGTTCAGATGAACATTTTTATTTTCTTACTTTTCTTACTTTGCATGTCTTTTCCAGGTTAGAAGTCTCTAAAGCTTATAGAAGCTTGGTTGACAAATTTGTATCAGTTAAAAACATTTTCTTTCAGCTTCTGCTGATAATTTGTTATAAAATAAAGAAATTAACCTTCAAAAGAGACTGTAAGACTATTTTTCTTAATGCTGGAAATCTTAATTTCTGGTATCTGAATCACATATTACAGTTTTTTAGGGGAACATTACCAATGGAGCAAATATGAGAGTTAACTAGTAACTAAGCAGATTAAAGGTACAAATTATATCCTCTCCAGAAATACCATACATTGTCTACTATATTAAACCTACTTAATTTTTATTTCTATCTCATTATGCTGGATTGGACACAATTTAATGACTTTTTTCTGAAACTATTTAATAGTTCAGCAAAAAAAGAATAGCAAGACACACTTCCTAGAGAACTAAGTACAAAACCCAAAAGATTGAGTCACTGAATTTCATTGTTAAACTTCAAAGGTCTTTTGCTGGGAGAAGCTTACAGTTGTCCTGATATTTTCTGTACTGTTTCTATCAAAGTGTATTTCATTGATCTATAAATGAAGTGGCAAATCCTTTCTTCCCATAAACTGGAAACCTGCTGGAAACTGCCAGATCAAAGCTGGGAAATAAACCTGTTCTCACTTACGTTACACCAATTACAGACACAAGAGTGCATTAACCTCAACAGATCAGCTCTTTTTTTTAACTGTAGTATTGTAATTCTGTACTTCATGAGTAAGAGTTGTGACAGTGTTTAAATCCTAGCTTGTTGACTGGCTTTAAAAGTAAAATCAGCCATTTTATCTTAGCCTTCAATTTGTGGGACATGTAATACAATGGAGAGTAAGCATTGCCTGAAAACTAGTGCCAAGAAATGTTAATTCTGCAATGGGAGCTATTACGTGACAGCCTCTTATTTCATTATCTTGTGTTTCCTGTTAGACACTTAACATACGTTTAGCACCCAGGTATTGCTGGACTGTGTGCTGCCTCAGGTAAAAACAGGATCATTATCCAGTGTTAATCCAACCCTGTGATGGGGGCATGAGAGAAAGGCTGCATGTTGTCCTTAGAGCAAACTTGCAGCTGCAGTTACATTTTCACAGCTAATAATTCCTTGCACTAAGCCTAACTCTGGGAGACTCAAGTCTTGTTACCAAAAGGAATTTTACAGATTGTCAACACCTGTGGTGTCAGGCTCAGTATAGACACTCTGAACCAGGTGTTGGGGTGAGATGGAGGAAAGGGGGAGGAAGCTATGTATTTTGCTTTCCTGTTTTTATGTTATGTTATTTTATTACATTTTATTTTTGAGGATGGTTTACTGTGGTGGTTTCACTTGACTCAGCCAAACACAGCCGCTCGCTCACTTCTTCCTTCCTCCCCCTAGGGAAGAGGGGAGAGAATCAGAAGGGTATAAGTGAGAAAACTCACGGATTGAGATACAAACAATTTACTAATTGAAATAAAATAACAATGATAATAACAGTAATATTGAAATATTCAAATGAGTGATGTACAGTGCAGTTGCTCACCACCTACTGACTGATGCCCAGCCTGTCCCCAGCTATTGATCCTGGAGCAGAGACAATCCTGAAACTGAAACCACAATCCCAGAAGAGTGAGCCTGAGCAATCCCTGAGAGAATCTTCCAGCTTTCCAGTCAATCCTCATTAATATACTGAACCTGATGTTATATGATACAGAATATCTCATTGGATATCCAAATGCCAATTTTGGGTTTTGCTAACTACTACTCTCCCTCCTCACCCCCAGGTCCTTTGCACTTACAGACTAGCAAAACACAAAGTCCTTGAACTTCCAGCAACAACTAACAACATTAGTATGTTGTCAACATTCTTCTTATAACAAATCCCATACTGAAAACAAAACACATTGCTATTCTAGATATGAAGAAAAAAATTAGCTCTGTCCTAGCAAAACCAGGACATTTACTTAATTTGATTTTTTTAAAAAATATTTTTCTAAGATTTTTAAAACACGAGACTGGAGGTTAGTGTTTTCCATACTAGACAGGGGCAAATATTTAGAATAAAATATACTAATATGAATCAGATTTGCTTAATTTAAAAACCATTTTTATTCTCAATTTCTTTGTCCTGATGTAGTTTCTACTTTTTCATTGTTGTGTAATTTTCACTGTATATCTAAATAATCAGGAATAAATAGAGACAAGTTGCACCTGACAGAAATAGAAAAATTATTTTGTGAGTTTAGTTAAAAAAATTTTGAGAAATCTGTCTTTATTAACATGGTTTTTTGCTGATGATTTCTCTGTTTTCATTATGGCTTATAGCACTGTAAATTAATTTAACATGAAAGGATAAAAATGCTGCTTTTGAAATGTTTCTCATTAAATTCTGAAAAAAAATATTACAATAAATAATAAAAAAGAATGCCTCTGGTAGAAGCTTCTGTTTGCTCAATTATTGCTGTAGCAGGAGTGAATCATTGCAGAGCTAACTCGGAGGCAATATTATTGCAGTAACATTACATAAAACAGATGAGCTCAAAACTTCAAAAAACCAGCACAAAAAAGAAAGGACAGACTGAATCCTTTGAAAGTTAAATTTCTATTTATACTTCTATGAGAGGCTTGGGCAAGATAGTTGGCTGGAACTGAGGCCACTCACATCTCAAGCATTGTGATTAAGTGCAAAGCAAATGTAGTTAATTTCACTGATACCCTGTATGCACCAGCTAGAGGAGCTGGCAATTTGAAGTCATGATATGCTACATATATGGTGCAGGGTGACTATAAGCAAGGAGTTTGTTACCTTGAATACCTATGTGTATGGGTAGGTAGAAAATAATTCTCTAAGTTACCAGAGGGTTGCTGTTTTTATTGGCAGTCTTAGTAAAATATCCATCATTTCGTATTACCCGATGAGAGCATCTTTTGTTGCATTTTGGTCTTGGCTTTGTACTTTGGTCTTTGTATGGCCAGTATGGGCTATTTTCAATATAGCTGTCTGGTACATGGTGTGCTAACAACATTCCTTCTGCTTCAGGTGATATCTCAGTTCCACCCCTTTGTGATGATCTGATTTAGTTTCAAGCCTGGATTGTTCCAAACTTATTATTCTGTACTGTCTCTGATTAAACCTTAAATTAATTTAAATACATGTTATATCATACAGAGTGATTATTTAAAGCAGGAACTGGCCCAGAAGTTACTGGTGTGTTGTCTGTCTTACCCATCGGAAATAAAATGATAGAACAGAAAATATTTAAAACCATTGACAGTCAGATATCTTGGAAATTAATATGTTACTCATTCTTAACTACTGTAATGGTAACGATTCCTCCAATACTTAATTTTATTTAAGGGATAATCTATTAAAAATATTTTAAAAAAGCTAGTGTTAAGATACATAAGCCATAGAAAAATAAAATACAATACAGGATAGCTTTAGTTATACCATTACGTGTTTGTTTGGGGTTTTGTTTTGTTTTGTTTTTCTTGGATTTGTTATCAGAGGTTTCTGGTCATTATTTTGAAATCAGCAAGATGCCTCAGGAATGATGATTTACAAGTGAGAATTAAAAGGCCCAAGAAATTGTTGTTTTCCAGGTAATTTCAGGGCATTTCTAGGTGATTCAGAAGTCTTGCATTTTCTTAATTTTCTCCTGCAAGGTAGGTAGAAGTGTTACCTTCTTTCTGTTGTTAGATATATTAAGCGGGTGTCATTTATGAAGTATTTAAGAATATAATCTAGAAAATATATACTAAGCATGCAGTTAGGGTAAGTTGAGCCTCAGTGCTCTAAATTCTTTAGACGTTTATTGTGCCAGAGATATATGTATAATAAACTATATAGATACATATTATTGTAAACTATGCATACGTTCAGTGTATGTGTTTATATGTATCCATGTATGCATGTGTGTACTTTCCTGCACATGTAGTTTTAGAACAAATTATTTGCATTTTGCTATCAGTCTCTAGAATGTGTTCTAGGATACACTTCTAGGATAGTATTTATAATACAGTGCCAACACTAAGTAGACTTCAAGAATAGAGCTATTAGAAGATAAAACATCATTTCTTCTGGAATGGTGTTGATGATATTTACAGTCTTAAGGATAAAATGTTTACAAGTTTTTCAAAATGTTAGGTTCAGTCACACCTGCTTACAGGCCTGAAGGAATTACTGGTCCAAGGTAAAGAATGATGAGAAAATACCACAAAATACCACCAAAATAGCCACAAATGCTTTTGGGAGACCTTCGGTGCTTTCCAGAATTTGCAAGCACAGTGCTCCCATGCCATTTCTTTCCCACTGTCTTGTAAAAAGTGTTAGAGTAGCAGTTTATGGTTTGGGTTATTCCCAGTTGTTTTAGGCTTGGGTGTTTTGGGAAATGAGAGAAGTAGAAGAGAGAAACTTGTGTTTTCACAAAAGGTTAATATTCTTGCTGACTTACACCTGGGCACCCAAACACATAATGTGTTTATGCTTGGCTATCTTCAACAACATATCTTCTCCAAACAAATGTTTGAAATTGTGTTACACTTAAGAAATATTACTTTAAGTGCCACAAAAATCCACTTGGCCAAAAAAGAAGTGATGCTATATGGCCTCTATATCAAACTAAGTGATGCTGCTCTTGTCAGTGATAACAAATACTGTTAATATATGGTTTCAGCACATTCTACAGAGCAAAATTATTTCCTAAATTATTTTATAATTTAAATAAATTACTTTGAGACTAATAATTTTCTCATGGAATATTAATGAACAGAGAAGCTAAATTTAAAAAAAAAAAATCCTTTTCATCACACTTTTCAGGCAAAGAGAAATACTGTGCTATTTTACATTCTTTTGTGCTACACTTATGATATCTATTTTGGATTAAAACAACTGAAGTAATATTTTTTTCTTCTTAATTTTGGTCTTTTTTCCTCAAATTTTTCTCTAGCAGTTGTACCACTCAAAGAAAAAGTTCTGAGAAACAGATTTCCAAATCTCATTTAGTATTAATATTTTGCTGAAGAAGATGCATATATTATCAGAGTACATTAGTCCTGTAAAAGCAAACCAGTGCATCCATAAGGATGTGTATGCTTGTTATAAATTTGTGATATGAGTAGCTGATATTACTCTTTATTTTCTGTGTAGTTGTTTTGCTGCTTTTAGTGCACTAGTATCTGAGGGGAGAGGGGGGAATGTCTGTGATAGTTTATGTTAGCACAGGTAATAGATACAGCAGCGTTGCAGAAGGAAAATATAACATCTATGAGACTTTAAGGTCATAAAAATAAAAGTGTTCTTCCAAAGGAAAATTTATTTATTTATTTGGACTATTTCAAGCTCCGGCTTTCAAGCTGAGAATGCACACAGGCCAGATTCTGTTTAGCTACAGAAGGATTGTCCGTTAGTGGGGTTGGTTTGCAAAGCTAGGGTTCTTGACAGCTTTACCTTAAGCTGTACTTCTGAAAATTCTGTTGTTATGAAATTTGTAGCACTTAATATTCTGTAAAGAAACCATACTTTTGTTTTGCTCTATATGTGCTTCAGTAGTTTTGAAGAAAATGCTTGTTAGGAGTGGGGTTCTCTGGGTTTAAGCTAAATTGTTGCTTGTGCTAAATGAATTTGGCTTTTTGAATTTGGCTTTTTAAAATTTATTTTACATTACGTTCTCAAGCCATCATACTGATTAATTGTATTACCATTTTAAAGAATGTGCTTGGGCTTCTAGGTGAGGAGGGGAAACAGAACAAATTGATACTCCATAACCTCTAAACCAGCCTGCTGACATAACTGAGATAAAGTGCAGCTTTCTGCAAAACTGGCGCCCAGGCTTGAACCAATGTCAGCAGTTATTTTAATGTTAATGGACTGGCAAAGCTGACAGAACCACAGAAATCAGAAGTTACAGACTTCTCCTCGGGTCCAGAATGGGTTTCTGTATTTCATATCATAGTAATATTGCTGTCCCAGATCTGTGAATTACAGCGGCAGTGATAGTCTTAATTGTTTGAATCATTACTGGTTTTGCAGTCAAACAAGTCTTTACCATGATTGACTGTTTTCCTATGAATTTAGACATACAATTAGATTAAGGGCTGTTCTGTGCCGTTTCAGCTGAAGGTGAAGAGAGATAATGATTATATATTTGTCATTAATATGACAGGAAAATTGTTATGATAAGAGGATGAAGAGCCAGCATATAGTAGCAATATAATAACTTATTTTTTAAGCAGTGAGAAAGTATTTTCTAATTGAGATCACATTTGCATGGGCTGGCTGCATGTGGTCTAGGTAAGCTGTTCAACATGATTCTTGAGGCTTTTTAGCTAGATTCTCCTAACTAACTCAGGATTAAAATTAGAAAAATACAATGAACATGTTAGTGTTTCATGGTTTAAGCTAATGAGATAAAATATCAGAAGATTAACTGCTAGAACATTCATCAAAATTAAACAATAGAGAATTACCATTACCTTAGGAAATTGATTCTGAAACCACGTAAAGCACATTGGCTTTAATGTTAGGGTGAGATGAATAAAAAGATTTAGGTTTTGACTTCTCCAGACTTAGGAAGGTTGCATTCAGTCACAAAATGTACCAGTTAGGGCTAGTTTTAGAATAAGTTGACTTCCTTTGATAGGAATAAAACTTTTCAAAATTATAATTCTTCAGAGCAATGAATGAATTTTAATATAATTTTAAGAGGAGCACGTTGAATCATTTTGCTTTCTTGTTTCATTACAGTGATTTGTTTTTTAGGAAATAAAATATTACTTTTTGATGTGCATAATATAGTGAAATATCATTTTGACACATATAGTATATTAATATTCTGTTTTATTATTTTATGATGTTATCAAAATAAAAGATGGCATAGTTCTGGGCCATAACTGTCTCCCTCAAACAGTGTGGTACTGTGCTTCCAAGGTTTCAATAATTCAGTATTCAGACACTCAGAAGTCTCTTTCAGAAAGCAGAAGCCTTCTTTAAAGTCCCAGAATGTGCTTTAAATGAAAGGAAGAAGTCACAACAGACTAAGAGTTGTGTTTAATATCTTATTATTTATGTATTCTTCCAAAAGCTACAGAGAACTAAGGAGGAGTGAAGCAGATGAATGAAGAGGGAATAAATAAAAGTTATCTCAGGCCAGATAAAAGCAGGAGAAAGAAGGAGGGTGTTTGGAGATGCAAATAAATAAATAAATAAATCATCCCAACCTGTCTGTACCACTTAATCTTTGTGTAATAACTGGAAAAGCAATGTCTTTCATGCTGAATCTATCCGAAAAAAAAGGATGCAAAAAACAACACACATCAGCTGTGCTTTTCTGAACTTAAACAGGTTTGTATGTTTACATACAGAAATATACATTAATTTTTATATGAAGTTATTAGACTGTCCTTAACATAGCAATAATACAACAGCTACTATTTTAGTCACATTTCAATTAAAATCATTTTTACTTACCAAAGTACTGTGTATAATTGGAACTTACATGAACACCAACATGCATTTGTATCAGTAAGTGCTCTCTCTTGAGTTGCCACTACGTGAGTTGTCTTCAATAGGAACACAATTATTTCTGCATCATAAATACACCACTCAAACTAATTCTCAGTCTAGAATACCAATGCTAGTTTTTAAGTGCCCTGTAGTACAGTAAATAACTAGACAAATCAAAATTCTGTACTTGAATGTATAAAGAAACACTGCCTACTTTTTTTTTTTTTAGATTTTCAGTATATTTCTTCAAGTTTATAGCTGCAAGTAATATCTCCCTATGCTTCTTTTACTCGCTTCTGAATTCCAAAGAAGAAATAGCGATAAGCAGAATGTTTAAAAGTGTATTTTAGCAATCCTTTATGTGTGTATCAGTCGTGTGTACTATACCTATCATACTGCATTCTAAAACTTTTGCTTTATAAACCCTTGGGGAAAAGTGACTGTTAAAAGTAATTCTATTAGTCCTAATAGAGAAAAGCCATTAAATTTAACCATGACTAGTAGTATTTTTTTGCCTTGAACTTAGTGTAAAGAAATTACCTAAGGAGCATGATCCTGCTCCAAGTTGTTCTGACCTGGGTTTTGGCCACTATGACATGCCATTCATTATGGTTTCTTGATTTCAGTTAGACTCTTCATGAGTGTAAATCTGACAGTACACTGTCAGATTTGAAACTGGTGCTGTAAAATTGGTGCTATAAGACATAGTTGTTTCATGTGTATGATCAGTTCTTCTTTGAATTGCCTGCTTGCTTGCTGCACTTTTACAGGAAAAGAAAGAAAAGATTGAGACATTTTCATTGCTCTTCCCAAAGAGACACAGTATGTCATCACCATTTGGCAAAATGATGCACGGTGATTTTTGTTGTACATTCACCAAACCCTTTCTGACTCTCCACACTGCAGTACTAGGACTTTTTGGTGTGATATCATTTTTTGCTGGTTGGAATGGCATTACAGAATATACCCACAGTAGAAGCAAATGGTATTTTTTAATGTTGTTATAACAAATACCACTGAAATTAAGAAAAATTTTACACTTCCTGTAAAGTGTGACTATCACATAGCATATTGGAAACCTGTAACTTTTTACAAGTAGGTATTAATTAATGCTGTATCACAGTGGAATTCCTGTTGAACTTTTTCTTAGACATACATAGAGTGAAGCTTTTTGGATTAATGTTACTGCAGTCAATTATTAACAAATTAATAATGATTAGCCATCTTTTAGAATATCTTTATGATGAGATACTTGCTTTGGTTTATTAAACTGTAATAAACACCACAGGAGAGATTTAACATGTACATTCTTTGCCATGGTGAGTTAACATACATATTCTTCTATCAAAATAATTTCAATGTATTAATGTTTATATTTTTTTATTTCATAGTACAAATCTATTTGCTTCATTTATATTTATTTCCATGTAGAAGAGTTGATAGCATGTTCTAAAAATTGTCAAAACAATATCAACTGATTTCCAGAAGAAAAGAAAATGGAACTTGATTTGATACTCATAGTCTTAGAATATGGAACTAAATATTAAGAAACATCTACTTAGAGAAGGGACTCAAAGTTTTAGGAGCAGAACTAAACCTTTCATACACTGTTTCTAAAGTGTAATTGAGCATACAAATGTGAAGGTAAATACAAATTCAGGCTCTTTCAATAAAGAGAGCTTTCTCATGAAAATATTAGATTTGAAAATTGCCATAGCAACGCTGCTTTTCAGAAAGGAAGTAACACTGTATATTTTCACTATTATATTTCCATTCCAATACATTTTTCTGAAAATCATGCATTTCCTGGATTTTGTAATGTTGAAGGGGTGTCATACATGGGTGCTGGCTCTAGGGTCTCTGAAGAAAAATATTTAGCTAAAAGAAATTGATGTGAAAAGCCATAAAATGGCAACTCAGCCTTTCAGAGATAACACGTGTCAGAATAAAAAGACTAATGCAATGCAGCAGAGAAAAAGCAGAGGAAGATTTTAGTGTAAGTACCCTAATTATGTGATTTAAAATTATTTAATATAGTTAACTTGCAGGGGTACACCTTTTCTGATTTGTTGGAGACAAAAGGAAATAACTTTTGGCAATTAGTAATAATTTTAAGTTTAAAGAGACAGGGGGAAAAAAAAAGGTTTTTCCATTTAATAGTCTCATTTATTTAGCACTTCAAACAAAGAAACACTGACCCTTGGTATATTTTGAGGATATTCTTTACATTCTAATTGCTCTATTTACTTTTTCAAATTCAAAATTTTAAAATTTAAAATTTCTCTACAGATTCCAGACTGGAATATTGTAGTTAGGTTAAAAGGGGAGGCAAAGACCAACCCTTTAGCAGCCTGTAGACTGCTTCAAGTGGCTTAGGAAATGTCATTTATAAAAAAGAAAGATATGTCTGTTTTTTAATAATCTTCTATATTTACAGTTCTTTAGTCTGGAATTAACATCTCTTCTATTAAGTAAGCTCTTGTTCAATTTTTGGTCTTTCTTAAAGGATTTAGTTTGGTAGTTCTACTCCACCTCTTCTGTAGTCCTGATTATGGAAAAAGCATGTTATAGTCTTGTTCATTTCCTACTGTTGTGGCATCTCCAGTGTTGGAAAAAATAATTTGCTTTCACAAAAACCCCAATTTTGTTAAGACCTAAATAGTGTCTGAACTTAAGTCAGAGTTGCAGAATTACAAAATATCAACTTTAGTGGTCTTTTAGAGACACCACCAATATTAAAATAGCAGGAGAGAATAACCTGAGAAGATAGCATTGGCATTATCTTTAGCTGGTTTGGTTTTTTTTTTTCATTTATTTTATAAAGTACATGCAAAGGGAAATTTCATGATGGAAAACACTTTTATATTTATCCTAAACAGCAACCAGAACCTGCTCTTTTGTCTATTGAGAATTCTTGGTTCTTAGCCATAAAAATATGTTCCTTCTTTTGAAATCTATTTTCTATTCTGGGATCTGCTAGACCTTAGCTATTTGCTGTAGAGTCTTCGGTATTAGATGTTCTTTTTGCTAAAGGCTATGACCTTCAGACTCATGATTTTTTGAGTCTGTATTCCACACAGACTTGGCGTACAGATTCTCTGAGAATATGTTCGCTTCTTCATTCTGAGCATGAGTTGGCTTGAGTTAGGTTTGAGATCAAAAACCAACTCTCCTTTTTTGGGAGTGAAAATAAGACATTTCTAGCCTGTATAAACTGCTTGCTTCCCACAGCTGATACAATTATGTAAGGTAAACTGAGAAGCATGGAAGAAAAGTACTTGTTTATTTGATAGGGTATTTATATTTCCTATGAGGACAACTCATGAGCTCCGAGTAAAAGGGGCACAGATAATTCCTTATCAAACCAGAAAGTGCTTAGGTATCACACCAGAAGTGGACTAAATTAAATCAAATCCTGAATATGACAGCATCCTATTTTCTTTTAAAAGAAAATTTACTGGCAATGTGCACATGACTGAATGCACATACTTCTGCACGTGCTCATGCTGAGAATATTGTAGTGGCTTAACCCCAGCCAGCAACTAAGCCCCACACAGCTGCTCACTCAATCTCCATCCCTGGGCAGGATGGAGGAGAGAACCGGAAGAGTGAAAGTGAGAAAACTCATGGGTTGAGATAAAGAGAGCAAAAGCCACATGTGCAAGCAAAGCAGAACAAAAGGTGCATTCATGCACCTCTTCCCATAGGTAGGCAGGTGTTCAACCATCTCCAGGACAGCAGGGCTCCATCATGTGTAAAGGTGACTTGGGAAGACAAATGTCATAACTCTGAATGTTCTCCCCTTCTTTCTTGTTCCCCCAGCTTTTTATTGCTAAGCATGACATCTTATGGTATGGGATATCCATTTAGTCAGTTGAGGTCAGCTGTCCCTGCTGTGTCCCCTCCCAACTTCTTGTGCACCACCAGTCCACTCATTGTCAGGGCAATGTGAGAAGCAGAAAAGGCCTTGACTCTGTGTAAGCACTGCTCAGCAATAACGAAAACATCCCTGTACTATCATCAGCACTGTTTTCAGCACAAATCCAAAACACAGGCCCATACAAACTGTTATGGAGAAAATAAAACCTATCCCAGTCAAAACCAGCACAAATGAAATAAAAGCAAATGAAAATAAATGCAGATTTGAAGAATTCATTAAAAAGGTACTATCGTAGAGCATGCTAATTCTTGCTGTGCCACATGAGACAGTGGAGGCAAGACTCTCTTATTATTTGTTTGCAGTAGTCTTGATTTCATTATCCTCCTCTTACTCTGCATAACACAGCACCATTGCAGCTGTTGTGGAGTTGCAGATATGTCTAATTAACAATAAAACACAGTGCTAGCCTAATAGCATACTTTTACTGTGCCATCAGTTATAGGATCCTGTCACTGTTTGTGCTCTGGGCAGTTGTTGTAGCTGGCGCCAAGTGTCAGGGCACTGACATGCCTCTGTGGCCCTGATGGCATTTGGAAGGGGCCAACCGGTTTCAATTTATGGACATGGATCAATGCCACTTACAAATTTCTTGCCAGTTGCTGCTCTTCTGTGATACAAGGCTGCTGTTGAGTTGTGTTTGTTCAATTGACCCAAGACTGTTTGGGTCATTGCATCTTTTTGAGCAGATTGAAAAGTTTTGTTTGGTTGTATTTGTAAGTGATACACCATATGCTTTGCCATCTGTTGTTTGTATGCTAGGTGCTTATTTTACAGAAATACTTACGGCATTTAGAATAAGGCACTTCTAGTAAAAAATCACATTATTTTCCTGTTTTTGAAGCACACCTTGATAGACAGAGTTAAGCTAAGTTTTCATGCTTTTTAACTATCATTTGAAATTGTTGTGATTACAGCAATCTTGATGGTCAGAAGAAAAGCAAACCGTAGTAGATGGATTAGAAATCAGACTTTAGTTTTAATGAGTATCAGTCTTTACTGTCTGTGTCTAGAATCAAAGCAGGTATTTCAAAGAACTCTAAAAATGGCTATAAAACATCTAAAACCTTTTCTTTTAAGGTATCTTTTATCTCTTTTAATCAGGAAAGAAATACAATGAGCTAATACAAAGTGTTTTCTTGGCACTAGCTGGAATCTGAATTTTGTCAAGGATAATGATGATAACTTTGGTAAACCATTTTAGAGGTATGACTTTTAGAATAAATATGATTTTGTGAGTTTCTGAAGAATGAACAGCCAGTATAGAATCATACTAGACTATGAAAAAAATGTTGGTTATTTTATTTGTTCTGTTATATCTCAGAATATACTGGTTAGCACAGCTGGGAGGGCAATAAAATAACAAAACAACAACAAAAAAACCCAACACTCAATCAGTTCCCTCCCCCTGCCTCAACCCTGGAAGAATATAAATTTCATGTGATTTGGACAAAAAGCAGAATTTCTGATTCAAAAATAAAAGTTTCAATTTGGTATTAGCCTGAATCAGACCAGGATGAAAAATATTCTAAATTACCCCGAAATTAGGCATACTTTTCAGTTTGTCAATTTCTCTACTTGCTTTTATAAACTTTTAGTACTCACCAGGGACACCCTCAAGGCTAGCAAACACAATTTCCAGAATTTTAAATTCTAGAAGAAACTCATCAACCTTCAGTTGTATCATTTGTATTCCTTGCACTGAGGTGACCTGGAAGTAGCAGATGCTGAGAGAGGGACGTCCTAGAGGAGCTGCAGTTCCTAGAAGGATGGGGTTTATGTTTGTGTGCAGTTAGCTAGTAACCTAGGCAGGGCTCCATCAAAGCCTTACCTTGAAACTAGCAAAAGTTCATTGAGCCTGAGATATTTCTAGAAAGTATTTCTGGCTGTGTCAGTTGGTGAATGCCAATAAAAAAGCCAGGCTATAGAAGAATTTTTGATCATAAAACATACTCTTTGCTTTGCTAAGCAGGCTATTTTGTCTTCTCTTTCACTTGAATGTGACAAGTAAAACATTCTCCATTAATCAAGTAATATTCCTTCATCAGGAAAGTGTATATACATATTGGCTTCTTGATTCAGTGAGAATGATGAAATGGTTGCAGACTGATGCCAAGTGAAATAAGTTTGAGCATTACATTAGTGCCACGCTCATGGATTCAAGGCTGGACAGTCTGCCCAAGACCTGGGATTTCAAAGATATTCTAGGAACATTTTGAGAAATATCCCTTCTGCCATACATTTCCAGACTGCTGGACGCTCAATTCTGGAGTGCAAATATCATTACTGGTGTTAGATTTTAAAAGGCTGTGGGTATATGACACCTTCTAACTTGATCATTTAAAGATTTCTTAGTGTAAAACCAATGAATATGTATCACAGTATACTGCTCTTGTTCTTTACAGGTTTTTTTCCCTGTCTTTGAGAAAGAGCTTTTCTGCTCTTTGTTGCCCTTCTGCTTTTTTTTTTTTTCCTGTGCAATAGCTGCACTACAATGCTTTTTTACACAGAATTATATAATAATTAATAATTATTTATTGTTTATTATTCACATTTTCCATTTTATTTTAGTAGCAAAACCTTCCTTTTAAAGTAGGATAAAAATGCTTTTTGTTTTACCCTCTTTTCCTAGTTTAATGTGCTGAAAAAGGCTTAACAAATTTATTCTTGTTTTTTGAAACATGAAAAAAGAGAAAGAAAATAAAAGCATTGCAGGATTTGCATAGCTGATTACTTAATTCTTTCTACTTGTTTGTTCTCTAGTTGAGCTTGTAACAAACACTTTTACATGCTGTCAGTTGAAGTATGAAATAAATAGGGTTTAGATTTATTTTTTAGATGTATGTTAAATACTTGTATTAAGCTTGTTTCAAAGGTTTCTCATTACATGCTGCATCATCAGAAGAAAGCTCTTAAGATGTATACTTTTGTGCTCTGAAGTTGCCTTGCTTCCCCTAAATATGCTAGCATGCACAAAATATGCTTTGAAATTAATAATATTGAAAAACAACTC
>NW_010310024.1:0-59259 GCF_000700745.2 Antrostomus carolinensis | reverse complement strand
CTGAGATGATTATGCTTCTATTAACTGTGCAATTATATTGCAGAGCTCACTTGAAGTATCTCAAGCTGTAGCTTTTTAGATTCTGACTGTTTTAGCACTTCACAGAAAACTTCAAAGGTTGAATAACTGTGAAAGATCTCACCAAACAATTTATATTTCAGACTTTGAATTACTTTGGTTAAGTTCTGTCTTATTTACTTGCAGTAAGTGGCTTGTCATGTTTAAATGTGGTCTTTTTGCATGTGAAGAAGTGCATGCAGACAAATAGAACACTACAGGCTTTGAATATATGGAAATAGCCATGAGACAATTTAAGATTTCTATGTATTCCTATATGAAGCTCTATTTTGAACAAATATTCCAAGCTTATATGTGTTTAGTTAGGTTAGGATGTATAAAAAAATGTATGTAAAGTCAGCGTTTTAAAAAGTTGAAGTTTGAGAAATGCATGCACAGAAGTAGAGGTTGGAAGACTTTCTCTTTAGGACTGTCATTCAAAACAAGGATAATTTGTGGAAATCTGACTTTGACCTGAAGGTGTATCTTGCCATTATAAAATAAGATTCCACTGATTCATTTTCAAAACACTAAATTACTTGGTTTTGTGTTCATTTTAATTTAGGTGGAATAGCAGTTTGGAGGATGACACCCAGTTTGTGTCACAGTAAAGTCTGTTTGTACCATATGGATATTATGATCTCCTAACAGAAATAGCATTGCACTTATGAGGGTTTTATGCTGTTGTGGGTTTGAGGTTTTTTTCCCCCACCAGTTGATGTCTTTCTGTTTATTTTATTCAATATTAGACAAAAAAAAAGTGAGTCCAAGCAAGAGAAAAAAAAAGTATTTCAATCTCTGAGAGGCAGAATCTGCTGAAATTAATACTTTAGGATAGATTTCAAAAATAGCATGGATATGAAAAAAGATCTATAAAAAAGTGATCAGAATGGCTTTTAAAAAGTCAGTGTAGGAGGATTTTACTACTCCATGACACTAGTTAAATTTCCAGTTTCTGAACTTTTTGCAGTGAGGAAGGTTTTTGTTTACTCCATGTTATCTATTCATATGATCTTAGACAGAATTAATAACCAAACACAATCACTTTATAAACTATCTGAAGGCATATTTTTAACGTGTGCTGGATTTAACCATCTGAAGCATGTCCATCTTATTTTGTGAATTGCATGTACTTTTGCACTTGCACTTTGAATGAATCTCTAAACTGTGTGTGGTAAACTATCAGGAGTTGTCAGAGCTAAGTGGCTTTGAGAAAATGGTTCTATAGGAATAAGACTATTACATGGACTAGAGAATTTCTAGTTTGCATTTCACATACACTTTCAGAAATTCTTGGATCTTTCACACATGAACAGAGTAAACTCAATCACTCATAGAGAGTAAATCCTACATTTCCTAGCTGCATCAGACTTAGTGTGCATATAATTTGTGACTACACAGCATCTGAGCAGAGGTTATTCAGGATTTCTGTGTGTGCTGCCCTTGATAAAAGCACTTAGACAAGCATACTGCACTGCATACTATATATATGGTGACATAGCACATTTAATGAAGGCTAGGGTAATCTATCCCTGCAAATTGTGAACAAGAAAAGTGGTATTCTCACATGATTTACAGGGGTAGATTTCACAGTGGAAATGGAGAACACCTTGAAGAAAAATGATTATGAGCTAGACTAAACCAATGTACCAACTGACTTTTAACAATATTTCCTTGAGACCAGCAAAGTTTCTGTAAGCTTCAGAATTGAAATTTTCAGTTGAAATCTTGTGAGCACAGAAAATATCAGAGGCATATTTTTTTAAAAAATAATGGTTGAAATGGAAAGGTGGGTGTAATGTGATCAGGAGCAAAACATGCAGAAATTTCTGCCAGGAGTAACAACTTTAGAGAGAACATGAAGCCAACTGCACATATTTAATTTTTACAGACCCATAATGGACTCTTGCATTCTCTGTCTTCCCCTGTTGTCTGGGACTGAGAGACTTTTTCATTGTTTGCATTATTTTAAAGAGGGTGTAGAGTGTGCACCAGGAAAACTTGTGAGTTCTTGGCTTTACTGCCACTTCAGGGTATAAAGGAACTGCTACCTTTGGAAGGGTTCTTGAAGGCACTATAATGGCTTATTTTTTTTGAACCACCTCCAGGCTGTATGCATCTGGACAGCAAAAGCCCTGGTGTGGGCTTTGAAAGATCTCAAGGAGGATATCAAAGGGGGATTCTCCATTTAAGAATGTGTGAGAGAAGCTGGATTTCTGAATGGCATCTGTAAGTGCACTGAAGCCATTTGAGGACATGTGGAAGCCAGGGGATAAACCTAATCCAACTCAGCCCTTTTCTGAGGCGAAGACTGCAGTGGGTTATGACAGTAGGCATTGTTTCCAGATGTAGGAAGATTTTACTACTCCATGACACAGGTGGCTAAAGGAATATTTAGAATTTGATATTCATATACATCATTTATATAGAATGTTTTCATATTGGTAAGGAAGATTTGGAGAGAAAAAAAAATCTAAAAACTCCTGTAAGAGGTGTCTAATAAAACTAAAAGATGAAAAAAGATGGAAGACAAAGCCCAAGCTGATGTGAGTAGTTGTCAACATTGAGTCTTGATACGGTGAAGTGAGGACAACTAATCTGTGACTAACATATCTGAATAATATCAGGACCATGAATAATGGCAGAGTACTTTGACATGTTGCAGGTGGAAGAATCGAGAAAAATACACCAAATACTGCTTTTACAATGTGTCTCGTTTTTAAATCAACCAAATTATAATCTAGCTAGAGGAAGGAAAGCAAAGAAAATATATTATAATGCTACATGTGGGAAAATTTATTGATAAATCTTATAGCAGTGTACCTACTTGCATCCTGAAGTTTCCAGAGTATAACTTATAAGTATGCTGTTGATGAAAAGGAATTCTAATACAAGGAAACATTTTGCAAATCAGTTTAATAAAAAACCTAATTTTAAACATTGTTAAGAAAGTAAATTTTCTGCTCAGGATAAGCTCAAGGATAGTTGACAGAGCTTTATTTGAAAATAGTTTAAAAATTTGAAAAAGTTTATATTGTGAAAAAAATTAATGTAGGGACATACACAACCCCAATTAAGAAGGAGACTGAACAAGCTGAAACTCTGTCATGTAATGCAAGAGCATATGACTTTAGACAGTTATAAAGTAGAAAGCTTTCTTCTCATGGCTGTAAATGGCTTTCTTAAATGTCTTTCCACACACATATATTTTAAAAACTGTACTTGATGAAAGTAATATTCTTGTTACTATTTTTTTCTCTCATGTCAGCTATGGTGTATGAAACTATATGGACTTTTCTGTTCTGTGTAAGTAAATAAATATTCCAAATGGTCTTCAGGACAGATTGATAAGATTCCACATCAACACTAAATGTTTAATCAAGTTAAAAATAAATCTTGAATTTCCAATAAGTTGCCAAATAATGCAGGGAAGGAGAAGTTGAAAAACAAATCTAAGATGAAAATTGTTACTGAAGACAGTATATGTCAGTAATTTAAAAAGTTGGTTGCGTTTTTATTTTCTTTTTTTGTGTTTGTTTTTGGGTTTTTTTTAGCTAAAGAACCCACACCTGATGTGCAGAGTTCATAGTCTGTCATGCTACCTCTTTTGTCATCACTACATTTGCAGTTTCTCATTGCTGTTCTATAGAAGTTTTATATATGTACATATATATACACATACAAACATATATTTAACTCTCATTTGAGACTATTGGAAGAGCACATAAACCTGCAGGGCGAAAGATATACGAAGATGAACTTCCTTGTAAGCAGTAACTTTGTTATATTCCTAACCATATAAAGCCAAGCTTTCTTTAGACAATGAAGCAAGCAAAGTAATTCATTTGCTCCATTTACTATCTGCAAGCTCTACTACTCTGTCATGTATTGATTTGAATTTGCACATCAGTTACTGGGGTTTTGTTGCTTTAGACGCATTTAGTCTTTTTTATCTTGAGTGCAGTTCCTCTTCTCCATAAATGACAAACCTCAAAGACTAATAATAAATGCAGTTTCTCGTAACTTCCTTTTCTCTGGAACTGTCCTGAATAAAATATGTTGAATTAGTTTTCAGTTTTCCTAGTTCTTTTTTTAAATTTCATCCCCAAAGAGATATTAAGAGAAAGAAAAATTAATTTCCACTGTGTTACTTAAATAAATGTGCATGTAACTGCCATTTAGTTAGAATGGAACCAAACAGTAGCAAATAAACTAGTCTGAGTAAGTGTGTATAGAAAACTAGGATTAATAGTGGGAGGCTTTTAAAAGATCAAATCTTGACGAAGCAAACTTGGTTATTTGACAGCTACAGAATTGGTAATTAAAAAGAACACAGTAAGTGTCTTATTTCTGAAGAAAGGAACATGTATTGCTGTTTGATTAAAAACAGATTGCAGTCTTTATACATCATTCAGTCTTTGCCACTTTGTATAGTAAGGTCCAAAGAGAAATAGCTGTCCACTGAAGTTTGAAAGGTGAAGCAAGCAGATGGAGGAAAATTGTTTACAGTGAAACAAGAGGTCAATAGGAGCTAAGTGGTTATATAATGAAAAAATAAAAGTTAAATATCAAGAAAAAAATACCAGTCAGGGTCTTACCAAGCTGAAAATAAATCTTCTTCTATAAAGGCGATGGTTGTTTGCTTATAGCACAGACTTATTCTGGTGATTTTACACTGTGATGTAGCATCATAAGTTTTATCTAATTTGTTTTTTGTTTTTCTTTCTGTCTCCTTCTCTCTCTTGTGTGGCTTTACTGATCTGCTGAGCTATAGATTATATTGTCCAAAGGAGTCTGTTTGGATATTTCAGTGTTATGTTTCATTTCTCAACTTCTGAGTTTTAAAGTATTTTTTCTTCTTCATTCCTGTAGATACAATTTTCTTCAGATTCCTTTTTATTTTCCTGCCTTCTGATGTGCGTAGTACTCGCCTAATTAATTAGCGTCTGTGACATTCATGTTGTTTCCTTTGTCCTTTAGATCACTTACCGCCTAATTAATTAGCGTCTGTGACATTCATGAACGTGTTGTTTCCTTTGTCCTTTAGATCGCTTATATCCTCCCAGGTGTCTGATAATCTCTCAGACACTGTGACTTAAAGCACAGCTTTTCACTGTTGCATATTATGTTTCTTTAGTCAGTGTTCATGTCTAATTGATTTGGAAAAATAAAAATTCATAAGGTGCACAGCAACTATTTTTCTAAAATTTGTATACTGTGTCAATTTTAGCACCTTTTTCTTGAATAGAGTTGTTTACAAGGAGGTAGTCATCCTGCCCTGTCAAAGAGGATTTTTTGTGTGTGTTTGTGATGGTTAAAGCAGAGAAAAAAAGAAGCCAGTATAGTTCTGAGGATACTGTTATGAGGGAAGTAGATAACTCCATCTCATTCTTTACTAGGATATAGGCCTGTATCTACACCATATTTTTTAAAGCAAAACGGCAAAAGGCTTATGAGTAGTGTAAATTTCATAGAAGTAGTATAGCATTGCAACAATTTAAACCACCTTCGTTATCTACTTAAAGTGATTCTCTCAACCTGAGAAGCACACTCAGCTGCCTTCAAACAAGGATGAGTTCATGTACATACACAGGCAATCTTTGTTTTTTCTGTGTGCATGTGTACATATTAGAGAGGAAGAAAGGAATGACAAGGAACAGCTTGACTGATGATCAGTATCACAGGTCAGTTTCCTCTCCTGCCACATATTTTTTCTGAGTATTTTGCATTAAGTCTGTTAGAAAAGTTACCAAATTTCAGATGCCTAAAATCTAGTTGTCATCACTGGAACAAAGTCGTATAGTTTGCCTTTATATATGAAAGAGAAGTAGCCAGTTATAGGGCACATCTGAAGTAGGTTAGATAAACGATGTTCTAGAAGGGTCTCTCTCTCTCTCCAGCCTGGAGCATCGATGATTAATGTGGCTGTAAATGTTGAAAATTTGGTGAAATAAATCCCTCCTTTAATGTCTTGAGCATCTGTTAATTGGGATTAATAGTAGCTTGGACAAAACAATATAAAGGCATACCTTCATGTTAGCGTGTTTACAAACTAGCCAAGAGATCTCAGAAGTACATAGCCTAGGCAGAAAGATATACAAATAGAAAAATATATTAAAAGATAATAACATTTTGGCAGAGCAAATTGGTTTTTATTTTGCTTTAAAACAAAAACCCATAAACCCTAAATTTTAAACAACGAAAGTAGCCAAAGCTGTGTGTATAGCAGGGAGTGAGTCAAAGTCACTAGAGAGGGAGTGGACAGCAGCCCGTCACATAGTAAGGATCAGTAATTTAAGACAATTGCTGTTTCTTTAGTCTTCTGTATTGCTTGTCTTCATATTCCACTTTTCTGTGTTACAAGTGACTACTTTTTTGTTTGTTTTTGCTGAGTCCACTCTAATATTCTCTCCATCTATTTATTTAAATTTATTTTTTTCCTAGTTTAATGATGAAGCTTGAGGTGCTTAAGTAAAGGTGGCATCTTCAGTGTTCTGACCATAACTGAGCAAAGTCACCTGAAGAAATTTCTCTTCACTAGTACATGCAATTTACTGTTTTCATAATACAATACAATAGGAGCAATTTCTTCTTGATCTCTAGTTTATACCTTACCACAAGAAAATAAACTCTCATTTTTTATGCAAGCTTGAGAAATGTGTCTAATAATCTTTCCAGCCTATACTACACTATTCATTAGTAGCAGCATGCTGCAGTAACAGTTTTAATTGTTTTGCAAAAGGAAAAAAAATCAGTGGGTACAAAAGCAGAGAAAGGTGCAACAGGAAGTTTTTAAAAAGTAAGTGTGTGGGAAAAGTAATCAGGAAATTGACAGGAATACTTAGAAAACAATAAGAACCTTTTCCTTTTTCAGAATTCCAACTTCAAAATACTGAGAATTACTTAAGATAAGCTTAGTTAAAAAGAGCAGAAGACACGTGTACCACGAATGAATTAACTCTGCCTACTTCAGAATCTAGGCTTGAGAACTGGTTAAGGTAGAAATTATTTTCTGTCTTAGTTATATTTCCTTGGAAAATCATGTAGCCAATAAATTTAAGGACATCTTCACAACAGCTTATCAGAAAAGAATGACTGCTATCTGTCCTTGCATCTTTCTGAAAGGAATTTTACTTTTTTAATGAGAAAGAGATGACCAAACTTCTCTTCATGAGCAGTTGCCTGAAGGCATACTGGTGAAATGGAAATGTTACTTGTTAGATGTAACATTTTCAGTCATGTTCACTGTCTGTTTTTATAAATTCCAGAAAAAATTATTAATAACTAGTGAATGCTCTGAGCCCAAGACAATTGGCCATTACTGGTCTCAATTATAATTTTTTTCAAATTCAGATCTTTGTTAAGGGAATATAAAACTTCAGTGACAACTTGCATATAATGAGTCATTCTAACATTTTTTAAGACACGGGTGAAAAAAGCTTTGTGAAACAAATCAATCTGTCTCTTGTTGTTTGTTCGGTTTTTATAAAATGAAAAGTTGTGAAAATTGAACAGTTCTAAAGCATTTTTTATTAACTGTAATGTTTGATTAAGTAACAGAGTTTTTTTGTCCCAGATTATTATGAAAGGAAATCTGAACCATGTTACCCTTGAAAGTCAGTCATCCATAAAATGTTCCTATTTCATTCTGGGTGGGATCTTCAGGTGTTACTTCAAGTGAAACTTGGAGATGACTAGTTTCCAGATCTGAAGTCCCCCAAATTACTTAGTTAAAAAGAACTTAATATTACATAGCATTCTAGTAATCTTCCTCTCTCTCTCTCCCTCTCTCTTTTTTTTTTTTTTTTTTGCTATGTCATAGCAATCAGTAATAACTTCAGACAACTTAATTTAAATGTCAGCTTGTAAAAAAGTAGTAATATATATATAGATATATATATATAATTTTTTTTTTTAAGAGAAAGCTGTGTTAGCCTAGGTTTTCTACATAACATATGACTGAGTCATTGGCTTGCTGTCAGGATACTTTTTCTGCTTTTTAGTGAGAGAGTAGAAACAACACTTTGGGTTTATTCCAATTCAAAGTAAATTCCAAAAGTCTAGCTTTTTCATTAAACAAAATTTATGTTTTCTTACCACTATTTGCCAGAAATGGGTCTAATACTGTAACTGCAATACTCTGATTACTGTATATATTTCCATGTGACTTATAGATAATGCAGTCACATAAAAATGTTGACATTAATTTTAAATCCCTGAAAAAATAGTATTTAAACTATTTATACTCTTTAAATAAAGATGAAATGCAAAGTCTAGTTAAGAGCAACTGAAATACATGTGCAGTAGCCTGAAGTTTTTATTGTCCCTGTTTTGAGAGGACCTGTTATGGAATTTATAGAAGTTTACTTTCTGTTTTAAAGGAATTGGACCCAAGACTTTTCTGTGTTATCCGGGGAGGCTTGAAGGATGACTTAAACAGATCCTGATGGTGTTGTCCTTCCATAGTAGGCAGCCTGCAGCTATCATATTCATGAAGAGCTCAAGTTTTGGAATTACCATATAGGTAGAATAAGACATATGGCAATAGGCAAGTACAGTATCTCTTCCAAAGCAAACCTTTTGTGTAGAGGGAGTTTATTAGACTTAACCTGAGGGACTAGTATGAACAACAAGAAAAGTTGGTGCATCCATCCTTCAAGTAACCTTCTTTTTGCTGCAGAATCTTGGCTTGACTGTTCAGTGCCCATCAAACATTTTTCTTCGTGCTCTTATATCCTTTTGAGCAGGACTTTAATCCTTCTGATTAGATATTTTTAGCAATAGGGATTAAAGCACCACTCTTTAATAGAAAGCTAATCCAGGGCAATGTTTATTTTTCCATCCCTGAATTTGGGTTGCTGCTTTCTTTGGGTCTCAGGGATGGGCTGCAGTTGTTGGTAAATCAGTGCAGGCTGGGATTCAGATCTCACATCCTATCTGCATGCAGCTTGGTGTTGTGCTGAATAGACTGTGTGCGTTTGATTCTTGGAATTAACTGTGACAGCAAGATCATTTTGACAGATGGCTGCTGTGGCATGTGGATAGGTATATTTGAAGGATGATGGTGATGTTCTGTTTTCTGTTCATCATACCTTTGCTTATGGAAGAGACTTTCCCTCCCCCAGATGCTATTTTTGATTCTTATTTTTAATCAAATATGTAAATATAAAAATTGTAAATTCATTTGTTGTGGGCTTTTTTTTTCTTTTTTCATTTTCTTTAATCTAGGATAAATTCTGCATTCATGTCCTTTGGCAAGTAAATGAATGTAAAAAGAGGAAATGTAAAAAGTTTGCTATTATTTCCTTCTTCATCAGCCTCTAAAGTTTCTTTCCACAGACGACTTTATTTCATTTTGTTTCTTATAAGGCTGCATCCTCTTGAGATGTTGTTTAAGCAGCAACTCATGTCTGCCCTCAGTTGTGCATGCCCTCGGCAAACAGACGCAATTGCTGAGTAACAGGCATCAGAACTGTGAATGTCATTGTTTGGTTTTTAGGCTTTCAGCAAGATTGCAAAGGGAACACAGAGGTCCACTGGGAAACTGAGCATCAGTCTTTCATTTAATGGTACAGTTAGATTATGAAGCTCTATATGTGCAAGGGCATTTATTTCAGAAAACTTGCTGAAGTAGAAAGACATTTCAGAGTTTTTCTCTATTAGCAAGTCAAATGTATAGAAGCTGTTTGAAGAGTACAGGCAAAATCTCAGATTTAAATTTTAGATCAACATTATTATTATAATGGGCTGCATCAAGAGAAATGTGGCCAGTAGGTCAAGGGAGGTGATTCTGCCCCTCTACTCCACTCTCGTGAGACCCCACCTGGAGTACTGTGTCCAGCTCTGGGGCCCCCAACATAAGAAGGACACGGACCTACTGGAGTGAGTCCAGAGGAGGGCCATGGGGATGATCAGAGGGCTGGAGCACCTCTCCTATGAGGACAAACTGAGAGAGTTGGGGCTGTTCAGGCTCGAGAAGAGAAGACCCTGGGGAGATCTTATAGCGGCCTTCCAGTACCTGAAGGGGCCTACAGGAAAGCTGGGGAGGGACTTTTTTCAAGGGCACATAGTGATAGAACAAGAGGAAATGGCTTTAAACTGGAAGAGGGTAGGTTTAGATTAGATATTAGGAAGAAATTACTTCCTGTGAGGGTGGTGAGACACTGGAACAGGTTACTCAAGGAAGTTGTTGATGCCCCCTCCCTGGGAGTGTTGAAGGCCAGGTTGGATGAGGCTTTGAGCAACCTGATCTAGTGGAAGGTGTCCCTGCTGATAGTGGGGGGGTTGGAACTAGATGATCTTTAAGGTCCCTTTCAAGCCAAACCATTCTATGATTCTCTGATTCTATTATTGTTTTTTAAATTTTAAAAAAGTACTTTGGTAAAGGAGGTGAGATAAATAAGAAAGCTGCCTTTTCCAGAAAGTTTTAGAGATTTTGTATCTATTAGTTTGCTCATTCTCTTTTATTGAATTGGTCAGTCATCAGGTTTTCTCGCGTTTAAGAGAGGAAAGTAAGATTTTCACTATAGAGAAAATGTTTTCTTACACTAGTGTTAATCAGGAGAAACAGTCAACTTTGGAGACCATTCTATGATTCTCTGATTCTATTATTATTTTTTAAATTTTAAAAAAGTACTTTGGTAAAGGAGGTGAGATAAATAAGAAAGCTGCTTTTTCCAGAAAGCAGTGTATGTGAAAGGAAGTTTTTTTTAACCTTGATGAGACCTAACACTGAATGAGTGCATGATGCAGGTGCACTATTATCCCTTGCTTCATGAGTATTTATTGAATAGTGACATTACCCTGTCAGAGTTATGAATAGATCTATGTCATGAGAATTATTTTTATCCAAAATTTATTAGATATGAAATGTACGTAGATAGAAGATAATAGGGGTAAGTGGCATTACACTGAATAGCATAAGAGTGACTATTGCTATGAGTGCCTTGAGGTATATTACGCTTACAGTGTTTCAGTCATAGTTTGCCTAATTTTATCTTTTAAATTTCTGGGAGTCCTTATTCTCATTCCACTGGGTTAAGACAATGTCCTAAAACTTCCAAGAACTACTTCTGGGATATAAGTTTTTTGTTGGTTTGTTTGTTTGTTTACCTGATCTCTCTGTCTGCATCTTCCCTCACCTCTAGCCTAGAATTCTTGTTATCAAGGACTTCATATGCAGATGCTAGCATATAATTGTTATGGGATCTTTTTTTGGCATCACTTATAATAAGATTGGGGCATTTTTCAAAGATATAAAACACATCATGTATCTCTTACTTTTCTTTTGCACTTAGTCTTCTGGGATTAAAAGCCATACATAGATTTTTTAATTCTCTGTTGAAAGTAATAGTGATACTTCAAAGAGGATTATAGAAAAAAATATATATATAATTTCCAGAGGGAACATGTAACTTCTGGTTTTGTTTCTGTGAGCAAAGTCTACTCTACTCCCTGGTGCAAAAGCAGAAGCAGAAGCTCTCCATCCGTGAACACTCTCATATTACACAGTAACCCAAATTCATGCTGTTATATTTATCTCCTCACCATCTTAATTTCTTCTTCACTATTTTATATACTTAAGTTTTTGGAATTTGTGAGTGTTAAAATTTACAGTTTTCTGCAAATCAGAACATGTTATGATACAGTTCACTTTATTTAGCTTCATAAAAACATTAATTGCCATGGAAGTTGTAAAAAACACAAATATTCAATAATAAGATGATTTCAATGTGTGTTTTCAAAAATGGGGTGCCTGGTGTGTCTCCTGGGGCTGGAGACAGCAATGTCCTTACCTGTGGCAGGTATGATGTGGTTGTAGAAGTTTGTAGCAAGAGGTGAACAGACTGCTCATTATCGAGAGATGACAAATGGGAGATCAACAGGGTCTGCACGGCAGGGTGAAGTGCAATGAGAGTCGCTTATGTAAGTGCACTGGTACCAAAGGAAGGCTAAGAAAAATGCAGGACCACTGCTCAGTGGAGTAGGAGACCTGATGACCAAGGATATGTGAATGTCTGAGGTACTCAATGCCTTTCTTATCTCAGTTTTCACCAGCAACGTCTGCCTTTTGGACTCTTTAAGGCCCTCAGACCTACTAACAGTGTCTGTGTGAGTGAAGCATTGCTCGCTACAGAGGAAGATCAGGTCATGGATCATTAACCCATGCAGCAGTTCAGGCTGGGGCCAACTGACTAGAAAACAGCTTTACAGAAAATGATATGAAGGTCCCTGTCAACAATAAGTTGGAGATGAGCCAGTAGTGTGCCCTTGCAGAAAAACAAAAAACAAAACAAAACAAAACAAACTCCAGCTGCATCCTGGGCTCTGTTAACAGGAATGTAGCCCGTGCGTCTAGAGAAGTGATTCTTCTGCTCTTTTCAACTTCAGAGAGTCTGCAACTAGTGTGCTGTGTCCAGTTTTGGGCTCTCCAATACAAGAAAGACATGAACATACTAGAGGGAGTCTAGTGCAAGGGCCACCAAGGTGGTCAAGGGCTGGAGCACTTGATACACAAGGAGAAGAAGCTGTTAGAGCTGGACCTGCTTGGCCCAAGGAGGAGATGGCTTTTGAGACACCTTATGCATCTCTATAATTTCCTGATGGGAGATGACAGAGACAGGTGCAGAGACAGACTTCATGCAGGTGGACAGTCACAGGATAGCAACAGGGGCAAGGTGGAACATGGGAATTTCTGATGATATAAGGAATTAATTATTTTTTTGCTGTGGGAGTGGTCAAACACTGGAAAAAGCGGTCTGTTGTGGAATCTTCATTTTCAGAGATATTAAATGCTCAGCTGGGCAAGGCCCTGAGCATCTCACTCTCACTGGACATGCTCTGAGCAGGAGATTGGATAAAATGGCCTCTAGAGGTCCCTTCCTTCCCAAGTGATCCTGTAATTTTGAACATTGGCTAATATTGTGTTTTATAGCAGATGTGGCTGGACAGAGGCATTTCTGGACTTGTGTGGTATAGTAGATTTTCACTTAGCAGTTTTTTTTTAATTGAACAGTTGAATCAGGAATTTGTGTGCTCACATTCTTCTAATCTTTATTGCACCTAGTGTATGTATGATGTGTATTACATTACTTTTTGTTACAACACAGTAGAAAGTTGTATTTTTCATTATAACTCCAAACATTACTTGATGAGATTCTTAATGGATGAGATTTTTTGTTGTGGGTTTGTTCAGCATATCACTGTACTTTTAGAGCTCTAATAATCTCAATGTAACAGCAATATTTGATATTGGTCATTTGTTTTCCCCAATCACTTTATGAATATTTTTATTTCTCAACAGAGATGTCTACCGCACAGTGCTTTCACAAACTACTCAATCTTTGATCATGGTAACCAGCTTAAACATTTTAGAATTCCACTTTACTCTCTGCTAAGAATCCAATTTCTTTATAAATTTACTGCATTTTTTTCATTTGGAGAGTAGATTAATTCTACTTTTGAAATGTAGAACATTCCAGAGTATCTAACTTTTTAAAAAGAAGCTTTTAATCTGAACACCCAAGGAGGATTTTACTGAAGCTGGGAGTTTGTGTGAATCGTCAAGACTGTAAGACATTAAAATAAATAAATAAAATCACAGATTACAAAGGTCTTCTGAGCACTAAGTGGCTGATGATGTTCAGAATATTTGAATGCTACCCATGTCAAAAACCATATGTGCCTGTTTTTCATTATGTGCAATATAATCTACAATTTTTTCTTCTCTTTTTGGTTTCATCTTTGGGGAAAAAAATAATAATAAAAAACCCCTTCATAAATATGAGAGAGATGCTCTGCATCTTCTGGTTTTACTACTACAAAAAATTTCAAAGTATGTTGTCAAAGTATTAACAGCAAGATAAAATGTGTCAGCCTAATTCTGTAGAGAGAGGATGATAAACAAAAATACAGTTGGAGAATATTCATAAGGAAAGGCCTTATGATTGTAACAATTTCATTAAATCAGCCTTTTGTGAATAGCAATCAGTAAGGTTCAAAGAAAATATTGAAGGGGACATTTTGTGGAAAACAGTCAAAACAGATGAAGAAAACTATGAAGTGTCTTTTTACAGAGTAGGAAAAGTGGGTGTTAATCCCCAGGGCATGCAAAGAAAACGAGGTGTAGAAAGAGTGAGAATATTTCTATTAAGTCCAAAGTAATCTTTTTGTTAAAATTATGTTCTTTATTTCTCTGAGCTTGATACAGATAGAGGTGAGAACTAATAGGTATGTATATACAAAGTGTATTTTTTTCATAATTAAATTGAATGTGGGGTTGGGGTGGGTTTTTGTGTGTTAGCTGTGTTCTGATTGAATCCAAAGAGTATCTGGGACGACCAGTTTCAGATGGTGGCAGCAGTCCTGTTTTAACTTAGGTTATACTGTTTCTCCTACCGACTATCAGCAGGGTTCATACAAAAGCATCTACTGTCAGTATCTCTTTGAGTATTTTATATGAATGTTCTTCAGAAACCTTTGGTATATACAGTTGCTTCAAAAGCTGCTGTGGGAGTAAAACAAGTATGGCAAGCCAAATTTCCATAATAATTATTTTTTACATTTTATTTTTTTATTTTCTTGCAATTTATTGTGTTCGTTTTGAAAATGTCTCTTCCAAATTTGCCTGTGGTGCCATGCCATATCCCTCAGCACCCAACTTTTTCAATTTTGGGTGGTATTATAATGTGGCTGGACTGTATGTTTGAGCAAAGTCTGAGATATTTGAGTCTTTTTTCTGAGTGTATCCATAAATTTTAGGAGTATGTAGTACATTGGGATATTTTATGAACTGGTTTCTGAAGAAGTATCTTATCAGCCCCATGTTTGAGTGACATTTAGTGTGTTGTTAAGACTAATGAGACCAACATTAAAAAACTTCTGGATATAAGAGCAACTTTTATGCAATGAGTACTGAAGTCAAGTACTTACAGTGTCCTATGTCAGCAATTTATAAAATGTTTCATAAGTAATCTTGACTGAAGTGCTATAAAAGCAATTGCAAGGTATGAACTTGAGCCTGGGTGGCATACTTTGGAGTGACAGTGAGAGATGGCATATTTGATCTCTACAAGAACTTAATGACATATGACTTTCTTACAGTATTTTTGATCTGCCTAATATATTGACTGACTGACAAGAGTGTATTCTGTCTTCTGAGAATGTATCTAAACCCTGAGTTCTTTTCTAAGTTTAAAGAGAAGAGTCTGATTCATGGAAGTAGGGTTGGTTTGAGTTTTTTTAATTCCATATATATTTCCTACGTTACTTTTATTACTGTATTCATCAGATCCACATCAGTTCCTCCTTTAGTACTAAGTATACTTTAATTTTAAAAGTATCTCACTTTGCTTTGCTTTGGGGTGGGGGGGCACATTGAGATGGAAAACTGAATAGATTAGTGTTTCAGCTACTTTAGCCTTTATTTCTCTAATAGTATCTACATTTGTCTCTCTGGCTGTTGTCTTTTTTTTTTTTTTTTTTTTTTTTTTTTTTTGGTACTGTTAGAGGTCTTTATTTTGGGCAAAATTCAGGTAGGCTTTCATTTTTTTCCTCCAATAAAGTATAAACAAGCCTCAAAAAGGCTCCAGGTGGCTGTCTCGATATGCAGATCTCAGAGCTGATTAATCATATCTAGACCTAGATGAAAACACTTACATGACTTCACCAATACAGCATCTAAATTAAAATGATTTAATTTTTATCATGATAAAGGAATTATTTCTCTTTTACCAGAATTGAAGTGAAGATAGAGAGAGCAAGTGTATTTTTTTTCAGTTGCTGAATTTGAGAAAGTCAGTGATTATATTTAATTGGGGTTTTTAATGCCAAACTGAAAAACATGATCAGAAGTTTATTTTCTCCTCAAAATAATATTTCTCTTAAAAAAAAAGTTAAGTTTAAAAACCAAGTTTATCTATTTTATCTAAATATCAGAATTTGCTGGTGATCTCATTATTTTTTCAGTAATATTTATCATTTTAACTTGAAACTGTATTTTCTGTGGAAGTGCATGCATCTTGCTAGGAAATCCAAGAAAATACCAAATAATTATTTTCAGGATGTAAATCTTATTCAGAGACCCCCTCAAAATAGGAATCCTGTTCAACTTTGCTTTTGATTTTTTGAATGCAACAATACATGATTAGATTTTGCCACAAAGCCACCGATCATTATGATAGTTTAAGTTGCTATTTTGAAAAAAAAAAAAAAAAAAGGTTTAAAATGTCTTCCTTTTTCGGATTCTGAACTTTTGACAGTTATTTGCTTATTTTGAGACAGTCAAAATACATTATTACATCATCTGAAGTAACTCATAGCAGAACGTACTTCTGTGTGTCACTGTCTCTGTGGTTTAGGTTGTTTTGGAAGAAACAAAAGTGATTCCTTGAGCGGAAAACTGATGAGGATGAAACTTTCCCTTTTACATAAAATCCCTCACACACACAGTTCTCCAATGCAATAGCATACTGAATGGTTAAACATCTCAGTTGTGCAGGTTAACAATTACAAGTTAACAGACCAGAAGTAATGCAATGCATTTTAGTTTGGTTGTTGGGTTTTGGCTATTCATGGGAGCACAGTCATCATGGGTGAGTGTTTAGATAAAAGTGTGATTTAACAGAGTTTGATGGCAAGGTTCAGCCTATTACTTACTACATGGAGGAAACATGCAGAGGGAGAATCAGATTAGAGACATAGAATGATTTACACAGGGATTGTATGTGCAGAAAGGTAAGGAAGGCCCTACCATTTAGTCACAAGGTTCAGAATGGACCCCCTTGCTTTCTAAACTTGTTCTCAGAGAGGAGTCTAGGTGCAGCTGGATCCACCCCTAGTCCTAGACTTGGTCAAAGGTTTATGGTTACGGGGTTATATGTGTTTATAGCTAAAGGATTATATGTGCACACTGGATTCTCTATATCACTTAGCTAAGATTTCAAAGTCTCATCTTGCTTATTCCCACTTCATTTTCCATATGGACATCTGGTGTTAGTGTGCTCCAAAATTTGAGCCCTAGGTTTCCCAAAGCAGACTCTCAGGCGTCAGATTTTATAAAAATAAATAATTTAATAGAGTGGTACACCAGCATGGTCAGCTTATGTCTCTGAAGAGGGGCTCCACCCCAAAAACCCAGTCAAAGAAATCCCTGGGCAATTACATCCTTACAGACTATTTACCTGCTCCTTATGCCATGGTTCAGTCCAGTAGTAATATTTGTGTCTGGGTTCTTCTCGTTCCTCAATGGATTCCTTCACTGTCTTCAGACAGGCCATTATCTTGTCTAGTTGCAGCTCCTGTTGATGGTTGTAGCCTTGAAGCCTCCATATCTTCTTATTTATGCTGGCTCTGGAGGCCCTGTTTTGACTAAGTAGGCACACATTCAGTAACTCCAAGTGGAAATTTACAGCTTGCAGTCTGAGGCTTCAGCAAATCTAGCGACTCATGCTAGGTAAGTAAAGCTAAGCAAACAGCATACTAAATCACACAATATTATGTGATTCATTCTATTTAAAACTTATTTATTTAAGCTAACAACTAATATCTCTTAACACTGAGAGGTGTTCCTGCTAAAGGGGAGAGTTGCCTGGTGTGCGGTCCAGTTGCCGTCCAGAGAGAATTCAAATTGGGCTTATTCAACAATCTGTCGTTGTTTAAAGATCTTGCTGCTTCAAGAGGCACCCTTGAGAGATGTTCCTGCTAAAGGGAGATCATTGGCATGCAGCCTAGCAGCGAGAGCTCCAAGAAGGCTGACTTAGGCTGTCATATATATGGGATAAAGTGGTTGTCTTCTAGTCAAATTGCATAAAATGGGAGAGGTGTGCACGAGACTCCTGGTACCCACAACTTACTGGTGTTCACTGTGTCGCTCTGCTCCTTCATGGGTTTCCTAGAGGAGTGCTTGGCGTGGCTATGGCTCAGGCCTTTACCCCCTTTGGAGCCTGTACCAAACTGCTGCTGGTTTGGTTAAGGAGGGGAAGGTTAAGTGCACCCATCAGAACAGCACTGGTTTAAAAGTGGAAGAGCTGGTGTTGTGATTGTTGTTGCTGGAAGCAGACAGCTGAGGCTTTTGAGTCAGAATGTCAGAAGAAAAAGCCCAGTGAGGGAGGCTGTAGCACCATGTTCCCCTCAAGACTTCACAGCCGGCTGCAGTTGGTGTCAGCTCCGTACTGTAGCCACCCTGGTCCTGAGCCTGACGGCTTTCATCGCCATATTAGCACTTTTGGCAACAGCTGTTCAGAGCTACCTGAGCCTCTGTGGCTTTGCCCATCACTGCATTTAGAGGGGGGCCCATCCACACAGGGAGGTGCCGTAATCCCACAGGTGGTAGCTTTGGCCCATTGGCTTCTCACCAGGTATCTGAACATGTGGTACCTCTCGTACTGAGCAGGGTTGTGGTTGTAACATCATTAGGAGGTTGAAACTATTTTGTCTCATAGCAGTCTAAATCCACCTCATGTTTATTGTTAATGACTAAACTGACCAACACTTGGTGAACTCTGTTTTGTGGTGACAGGAAAAGACAACATCAGTGGATTGAAGTAACTTTGCTAATGCTTGACTGCCACAGGGTGGTTTTCTCTGTGGTAACTTTTCTGACATCTCTTGCTTAAAACCTAGAAAGTCAGAAGATCCTGAGACTACTTTAGCATGGCTTGTATTCCCACTGAAAATCAAGATTAAATTACTTTTGCCCTTTATGCTGCCTAAGTTTCTGTCCTTCATTGGCTTGCCTTGGGACACCTCAGGTAGGGAGGATTTGATAAAAGTATGTGCAGAAGCACTGGAGATTTTTCAGCATTCTCTCTTGCACAAAGCCCACTGGGCCCTACTTAACCTGGCCTTGATTAAGAACAGTTAACTGAAGCTGATCTTGCACTTTAGTAGAGAGTAACACCTGAAGTCATATAAATTCCTAATTGAAATCTCATTATCTTTGGAACAATGCTAACTTCTAAAAGGAGCACTAAAACCATTACAGTTATTGTTCTGCTTGAACTAGTTTTAATAATGTATAACGTGTGAGGCCTCTAGTTTCTGCTTTATGTTCTGCATTGTTCTCTTTAGAGTTTTAAAAATACTTTTGTTGTTTTAATTAATTGAACATTATGTTGTGTAACTGATGTACCAATTATTTTTTCCCCAGGCATGAAAGATGTTACCCACAAAATGTGAAATGTCAGAATTTATTTTAAAAATAAAAAAGATTGCAAAAATTATTTGTGACAGAAATAATTAGGATGATCTATAGAATCAAGATCATTTATTTTATTTATAAAATGCTCTTAATTTTTATTTTAAAAGAGTTTGGAAGAGGATTGCATATGTTTATGTATTTGAGGAAGGGTGAAAGCATTTATGAATTTCATAGGTGGTAAAATGAGATGACTTATTGTTACATGTTGGTGCATTGAAATCTTATTCAGAGATCCCTCAATACAGGCATCCTGTTCAACTTCACTTTTGATTTTTTGAATGCAACAAAACATGGTTAGATTTTGCCACAAAGCCACCAATCAATTATAGTTTAAGTTGCTATTTTGAAAAAAAATGTTTAAAATTACTTATTTTTTCAGATTCTGAACTTTTGCCAGTTATTTGCTTATTTCAAGTCTTGTATGCACAAATATTTTTTCTGCTGTGAATTGTCACTTACAATCAATGAATCTCATGTGTATTTCACAATGGGTTGGTGGCAGAGAAAAAAACTTTGTCCTTTCTTACATAAGTTTTTCTCCAGGCTTTGAAATTGTGCAGTTCAGCCTTTCTGGCTGCTTCTTGTAAGAGAAATTGAGCATTAATTTGAAGTACTGGGATGTCAGTGGAAGTAATAGAGGTAGGTCCAAATTATCCAGCAGGACTTTCAGACCTTGCCTGAGTAACTAAGTGGAAGTAAATGTTCCTGCAGAGGATAGTGCTGCCTTTGTGCTGCTACTGTTTCATGTCTGGCAAATAGGGAGAGGGCAAAATTAGACACTTTGGAAGCAGCAGCATGATTATTTTGCTGCAGAAAGATTGCAGAAAGATTGACAGAGTGAGTGTGCTGGCAGAATACGCAGGTGTAATGAGATTACACATTCATTGAAGTACAGGGGTCAGGACTAGCATATATGTTGGGAGTAGACTACCTTCTAGAATCTAGAAAACTATGCTAGTTTGTAATGGGCCTAACGGTTTTACTTTCAGAAAACTGTGTGTATGACTACATGCAAATTTATGCTGTTTCCCTCCTACTTCCCCAACCCTCAAATACAGAGTTTTCAAAGGCAGATATCTAAGCCCATTCTTAGACATCTCAGTAGAGACGGCTGATTTTCTGACATACGGAACACTTTCAACTCCCACTTTAAAACATATGCTTTGTTTGCTTTGTTGTATTTGCTTACCTGAAAGGTAGTATAGTCTATGGTAGTAAAACAAATATCATAGTTACACCATACAGTAAAGGTTCTTCATTGCTTTGGCTACTAGGAATTTTCCTGCCTTAGTGTAACCTCAAACTAATATGATGTCTCTTTTTAATTAGGGTTTCCATCCTAGATGTAATGACAGGACAAATAGACAAACAGTAAAAATAAAAATTTCCATTAAAGTTATTATCACCAGAATAGTTTATACTTCTCTAATGCAAGGATTTGACTGGATCAAATCCTAGGTGAAACTACCTCTATAAATGTAGAAAGCTTTGTAAGTTTAAAGCTTGGTGTCTTTATTTTATCTATTTATTTGTATTTTTACTACACATAAATGAAAGTAGTAACTGAAAATAGTAATTCAGGGGTTTTCTCAGTCCTCAAGAAACATCAAGAAATCCATTAACTCCCCCAAAACACATGGAATTATGAAATAATTTATGCCTATATTGTAATACAATGCAAATTAATTGCTAGAAGTCTCATAAAAATTTATTTTATCATTTCCTGATGAACAAAGCAGAAATATAAGGCCTTTTGCTATTTCTGAAAAGCCAGTCCTCTGAATGAGAATCTGCACATTAAAGACTTGAGTATATGTTCAAATGACTGGGTTGGTGTTCTCAAGAGTTATTACTCCATAGCTTAGGCAGCTCACTGTTAATGAAATGAAGAAGCCCACACCATGTTTTCACAGTTACTCTGTCAGCAAGAGGTGGCTACAACCTTAGATGCAATATGTAATCCCTTGCAATCTGAAAATAACCTAAATTGAAGGTTGTTTTGCCTGTTTTTAAAGACAATATTTTCTGAAGGCAGGGCCAAATTTTCTAAATAAAGCTTTTGTGTCTTCTTTTAGATGAAAGCTTTCAAATGCAAATTTTGGTCTCTTCTTAATTCTGAGGCTTGTAGAATTTAAAACCATAACAGTGATAGATGCACTTACACAGATTGTTTTCTGCAAAAGTCATAGTTTTAGCTTCCACTCATCAACATTCGCTTCTCTTTTAGAGGACTAACTCTTATCCTTTGTTATCTTGAAAAATGTGTTGGGAACCTAGAAATGCCTTAATGATATTCATAAGCTTATCTTTTTCCAATAGAAAAGACCTTTTTATCTTTCCTTTTAATCAAGTCATTAGCATGAAACTCAGAGATGTAATCATACCAGACTGGAATTGGGGTCATGCCATAGGCTAGCTGAATAGGAGGCTTCATGGCATGATGATGTATAGCCATTTCACAACAATGCTTTTAACTCAGTAAGTCTGCCCTTTAATTACATTTTAAATCTCCTTTGAGAAGTTTTTATCATTATGTAAATTGCTCAGTAAATGCTCTCATTCTAAGACCCAATAAAAGTTCTGCTTATGGACTCGGGGAACGAATTATTTAAAAGCTTGATGGAGGGACCGAGAGCTTCTTTCCCACTTTGCTCCTTGCAAAAGAGCACGTGGTCTATATGATAACAAAATATTATACTCATCATTGTTATAGTCTCACTGTTGGATTGTCTGGAAACAGAATAAGTCCCAAAATTTTACCTCAATTAGTTGTATTTTGAACTGGGAAGGAAAAAAACCAACCAAACAAACAAAAAACCCAGTTCTTAGAAGAACTATGATATTTGAAAGAGGGAACTTCAGTTGGACCAGTAGTGTCTTGCAAAGCAGAAAAAGTACTTAAATGTTTTGTTTCATCATTAATCTAAATCACAGTATTTTCAATCTAGAACAAGTTATTTCTTTTGTTTAAAAAAAAAGCCCACAACAAAACAAAAAAAACCCAATACAACCAAACATTTTTTTATGTTCAAATACTTCGAAGATAACGACTAGCTCACAAGGTCAGACTGTCATAGAGTAGTGCAAACTGGCCTTCTATTGCAAGAAACAAAGAATTAGATCAAGAGCATCTTCACTGAGTCTACCCCTCGTGCTTAAAATGCATTGGACTTACTGTGCTGTAGCCATTAATTCAACAACTCCAGAACTATATTACCCACAAACCCATTCCTCTATCTAGCAGGCAGAATAAACCGTGATCCTGAAAGAGGTGCCATGTGCATGGGTCTTTATGCCTCCAAAGGCTGCTGGAGTCTACAGGGACATAAAAAAAATTTAAAAGTCTCAAACTCTCTGAACCCTCATGCAGAGTTTAGTGCTTTAGGCAGAATCAGAGATTTGCAGGAGTTTAGATGTAATTAAATAAAAGCAAGTAGGATGTTTAATTTGAAATCCAGTCCCTAAGCTGTGCTGGACAGAGTTGGAAAATAGATAGTGGCTCCAATTCCTACGTCTATAGAAGCTATAAGGGGTTACAAAAAAAAACTTCCAAGAGGGAAACTTTTCTGGTTATACCAGCTGGCCTCCCCTGTTGGTAAAATTAAACAGACTATGCCAAGGCCTAAGAGCTGCTCTATCCCCTTCAAGTCAGTAGAGCAGAGACCTACTCTTTACAGATGTGCTTTGCTCGGGAGTACTGTTAGAACAACAACAACAAATAATAATTAAAAAATACAGGTATGAAAAAAGTTTGTAAGTTCTGCCTTCTCCAGGCACCTGAAATGATGTTTAACCAATGAGAATGCAAAATAAAAGCAGAAAGAAACCCACATCATTGAGGGGTTTTGAGATTACCACCAAAGAACATAAAAATAGGTTTTTCGGCACAGAAGGTTATATTTTAAAGATAGGAAGGAGGAGAGGAAAGGGAAAGGGAAAGGGAAAGGGAAAGGGAAAGGGAAAAAGATGCAAGAAAGAAGAAGAAAGAAGAAAGAAGAAAGAAAAGAAAGAAAAGAAGAAGAAAAAGACAAAGAAATAGAGAAAAAATAGTGAAAGGGGGAAAGAGGAAAAGAGATGAAGGGAGAGAGGAAATAAGGATAGAAAAGAAACAAAAGCAAAGAAAGAGGGAGGGAAACAAGAATGAGAGATGAAAGAAAAGAGGAAAAGGAAAGAAAATGGAGAAGAAGGAAAAGAGAAAGGGGAGGGAAAAAAAGGAAGAAAAAAGCTAAAGCAGAAGGAAGAAAAAAGGAAAGTAGGAAAAGAGAAAAAAGGGAAATGGAAAAAAGGAGGATTACATCATTCATATCATCTGTACACTATAAGAGGTTTAAGGAAACAAGCTACTAATTTAAGCTGTTTGAAATATTTAGCTGTTGGCATGTTTTGATTCGGTATTTTTTCAGAAATTATATATGGGAAATATAATATGCTTTGTTAATATAAATATGAAGGGGATAATTCATTCTACATGGACAGAGAGGGATTATAGAGGTGTAGGATCCTTGCTTTGAGTAAATTTGTGGTAGCTTTTCTAGCTACTTCAGTATTAGTATTACAGAAACTCTAAAATATAGTACTTCCGAGTTGTGTATAGCCACACTGGTATTACTTGCTGATGCTTTCACTACATATATGTAATTATGCAGACTGATCTTATTTTTTTAATTACTGTCAGTAAAGATAGTTTCTTCCATCTATATTGATTTGCTTTAATCAGATGATGCCGTCTTTTAATTTTGTGAGTCCTCATACCTCAATTAATACCATTTATTTCATTAGTAACTTTGTACCTAGGAAATGTAAAATGCTTCATGGGAAATGAAATACACAATTGAAAGGATGAGACTGAGTGTGTAGAGGGGGATGTAAGTGCTTCGATTTCTTTAAATTATTACATAATTAATTTTCTTTCTACCTTGCATAAAAGATAAATGTTTTGACAGCTGTGCTGCATTAATTTCCATGTCTTAGTCTGACTCATATATAGTCCAACTAGTACAACTAATTCCTTCTTTCTAGGACTTCATTTTACTTCCAGCCTACCAATCCGTCTGTGATGTATTGCCAAAATAATGGCAGATTTTGTCATGTGTCGTATCACTTATATGTCATGCCTATATATTGCATGTGGCATTAGAAGGATATTGACACTGATTAATTATTTTTTAGAAAGTGTTTCAAACCATCTTGAATTCTTATAGGACTATCTCTGAGCATGCTGTCTAACAGCCTTAGTGTACTTCTCCCCTGAAATCATATGTAGAGGTTTCAAGGGCTCAGGACAAAAGCAAATCAGCCAGAGCAAATTCCTTCACCCTGTTTTGCCCAAGAAGATTTTTCCCCTCAAGATAACTTTATTTAATCTCTTTATCATCCTTAGTTCTGTGATGTAATTTTAGTCTTATTCTATATATTATAATAATGTAAATACACATTTGTAAATGTGAAGAAACCTAAAATAGCTATTCAGCAAGCTGTCTACGAACAAATATTACAGTATATTACAAATATTACTTTTATCATCTAACTATATAATTCATCTTAATAAAGGAGGGTTTCACTCTGGAACTCCTAGGCAAATCTGCCTTTGATGGGGTTGCAGTTCTTTCTAAACAGTTCAGCTCTAAGCAGTACCTTGTGATCAAAAAGAAGTGGATTTGAAAATTAACTTAGACTAGTAACCAATACTCATTAATGAGGTACTGTAGCAAATGTATTCTTTCATTATGTGTTTTTCATTTTACCACCTGCTCTTTTTAAGAGAATCTATTTCCACACAGCCTCAGTAATAATCACTACAGCAAAAATGCAGCATAGAGAGTCAACTTAATTTCAACTCTAACGCAGTAGAATTATACCAGGATTGATTTTTCATCCTCTGCAGTTCCTCCATGTGTTCAAACTCTTTGGAAAAGATAAAAATTTAATAAATAGTCTATATTTAGTCTATATTCTATGCTTCTTGGTATGATGTGAAATGATAGCATACTTTTGCAAATGTCTTAGCGGTTTCTGAGATTAAACAGATCTGCCTGTTTTATTCTTGTAAAGAAAAAAGAATCTAGTTCATATTCATCTTTCAGTTGTATTTTTGAAACACAGAAATTACTTATTTCAGAAAACAAATAAAAACTGTATAGAACTTTTTCTTATATGTAATCTGCTTCTCTTGGGATGTGAAGGAGTCACAAAGAAAGGACCTGAAATGCACTGACCAAAATGGAGCAACCTTTCTTGTTGTCATGCTTCTTTGCCAGGCTTCCTGCATAGTTGGAATAAGCTGCATCTAGGAGCATAAGGAGAACCATGTCTTGAATACTAAGCTTTCGATAAGAGTGCTTCACTTTTCATGTTTATTGCCCATTTAACTAACTGTCCAGATTTATTGTGATACTATATAATATTCTGAAATAAAAACACTATGGATTTTGATTTTATTTTCAGAAATACATATGTGTCAGGAGAAAAGCATGGAATGTGTAAAGTGTGAGACACTTTTTAAGAACAAGAAAAATGTGGAAGTGCATTTTTCATATTTTGTGTTATAAAATGCTATGAGTGTATGTGTGATAAAACACCAAGGGGACGTAGATTTGACAGCTTCCTACTGTGAATAGTTATTTGAAGTACATGTTCTTGCCGAAGAAAAAGGCAGCTGTTTCCATCATCACCCTAAAAACTAAGCATGTTGTGCAACAGGTAATGCATATGATAATTCTTTCATCCAGCAGTAGGTTTATCATTTTTTAAATGTGGAAAGACCTTAGAAGTATACAGAGATAAAAAGTGAACTTTCTTACTATGATCTTTATCCTTTCTTACATCCTTTTTCAGCTGTTTACATCAGGTTTGTGATAATTAACTTAGCTTAAATAAAACTTCCAAATGCATACATTAATAGAAAGAAATTTGGTAATAGAGTATTCTTCAGTCAAGCAAAAAAAATAAAATAAAATATCACAGCTGGAAGCTGGAGCTAGCAACATTCAGGCTTGAAATAAAGTACAAATTTTCAAGTAAGTGCGTTCATACCTAGAGTGTTTTACATGGTTATGTACCTTAATAATGGCATTTAAAAAAATATAAATTGTTTTTTAACATCAATAAATAAATACAATATTTATAATACAATTGCATTCTGCAGAATTACCTCTGATGTATTCCAAACTCATTTCTAACTACTTTACTGCTAGTATGACCATTGATAAAGTGAAATAGTTGTATAAGAACTCCTATACTGTACCAAAGACATTCTTAGCCCTCCTTGACATTTCTCCAAATACAGTGCTACCCATTACTGTGCAAGAAATAGGTATCCAGCAAAGGACAGCAAATGACTTTTGGAACAGCAATAGGTGAACAAGGACAATCTACTCATGATTCAGTGCAGCTAACATTGCACTTAAAATATCAAATAAAACCAATTCAATTAGGAGCACACCAAGTAGGCAGGTTGTGTTCTCCCCTCTAGAAGAAAGACTTTGAAGGAGAAAATTACAACAAATTTCCATTGGGGGCTATCTGTGATGCTCGGTTAGCACTGAGTCTTGTTCTCAAATGCCATAAATCATTTCCTCTATCACATTTCATCTTCAGCACTCCCATTTCAGGCAGCAAGAAACCACCACCAGAAATCTCAGTGCCCAAGCATCCCAGGAGAAAATGCAAAGCTCTATTCACTAGGTCATTTTCTTTGTTTCTTTGTGTGCTTTTTTGTTTAATAGTAAAAGTACTTTTGTGCATATCTGGCTACATATAGAGTACACGTGTGCTCACGTATGTACGTATTTGAATTATTATTACTATTATTTTTATTTTTATTCTGTTCAAGAGCTTGTTTCAACCACTGTTCACTACGAATGAATCTGTGACCTTGTGGAGCTGCAGCATGCAAACGCCTCGGAGAAGGGCAGCCAACATACAAAGGCTGCATTGAGTGTGTGGGCAGGCAGGAAAGCTTTTGGAATGCTGGTACCAGGCAGCTCTCTAAAGAATGTTCTTTTGGCAGAAACAGCCGTGCTAAAAATGAGTGGGAAAAATGAATTCAAAATGTAGAGCTGGCCTGCAGTTCCGAAGCGATAAGAAAAGTTGGCTGTTCACCATGAGCTGCCAGTTGCATATTCTAGGTCCTTGCTATTCTCAGGCCCTCCTACAGCCATGGCCCTGACCAGGGTTTTGATATAGCACAAAGTGGCTGTTTATTGCTATTGACTGCTGAGGCCTGTGCTCCGAAATGTGTTCTGTCAACAGAATGTAAGCGAACTTGGCATTTTAAAGCTTGGCTGCTGCAAACACATAGATTTCTTGGAATTGCCATGCAGCAGGACCGGTGTTGCAGTCCCCAGCTCAAACTGAAAATGTTGCACAGGAAGACGTATCATGTGAAGGTCAGATTTACCTGAGATCCTGAGGGTTTTGTGGGTTTTTTCTTTCCTCATCAGCATTATAAATATATCTTGTCCTTGCTTTGTTGCCTGTCAAAGGCTACACTTCTAACGTTCTAAATTTTGTTCAGTATGCTTTGTATGGAAAAAAAAAAAGTTGTTATTCAATGCAAACAACCTTCACATGAAAAGGAAATATGGCTGTGTATACAGTACATGATATTGTCTTAAAAGGAGTGATTAAAATCTGCACTAACTCTGGGTAACACTGAGGCTTTTTCTGCTCTTTTGAGAAGCGGTAGTTTGTTTGATTTTGTGAGAAACCACATGTATTGTTTTCTGTTGCTTCCGTAGGAACTGCAGGCAGAAATCGATGTTCATACTGACACCTTCCACAACCTGGATGAAAATGGGCAGAAAATCTTGAGATCTCTGGAAGGCTCTGAGGATGCAGCCCTATTGCAGAGACGTCTGGATAACATGAACCTCAGATGGAGTGAGCTTAGGAAGAAATCTCTAAGCATTAGGTAGGATCTAAACGTAAGAGAAAGCCTAAAGTTGGTGTGTAAGGTGAACTTCTACCTTTTGCTAGTAAAAAGGTTTAGTTTTGTTTCACATAGCACTATTTCTGTCCATTTTGAAAAGATTTGTTCTATATTGAATGTTGACTTAACTTTGGTAGAATGATTAGGTTTCTTGGTGTGAAAATGATAGTAGGGAGTTAGGATTTGAGGCATATGATGAGGTTTTGTAATTACAGAAGGAGAGATTAACATGTTTAAACTGTAACTGTACCCCTTCTAAATGTAGACTTTTTCTAGGCTGCGTATGATTTATCAATGAGTCATGAAAGAAAGTGATTAAACAACCTATATTTATGATAAACTTTATTTCTAAGGCTGCTATTTCCAGTGCAAAATTAAGAATAGCCTTGCAAATGAGAAGATGTATTATTTAAGATTTTAGCTGTTGTCTAGAGGGTGAACAGAATTACCAAATAAAATCCAGGGGTAAAAGGAAATCCATAAGTAGTGTCACGAGAGGAAAAACTTCTTGCAAGGAAAACTATAATAAATAGTGATGTTACAAATTATGAAGTGGAGGTACAGGCTTCAATAGGCTGAAAATTGCTTTTCAAAATAAATTGTCCAGGAAGCTTCTCTTCAGAAATACGACTTTTACAATAGATAACCCAGCTCTGTTGCATTCAGTCTCGAGCAGTTTTTCATTTGCTTGCTTGCTGTGTGTTGGTGGGTAGTTCAGAGGGCAGCAAAAGGCAGAAGTGTTCTTCAAAGTAACGTATGAAATATTAGCTTTTTTCAGCTCAGGCCCTGAGGGAGGTCAGTCTGTGTAATGACAAAAGCCATCTTCATAACACCAATCATTAAAAATAAATGAAGGATGTGAGGTTGAAAAGACATTAGTAGCTAAAGAAAAAGAGAGACAAATTCCTCCTTTTTTTTTTTTTTTTTTTTCTGAGGAGGAGCAAAAGTAGAGGCATATAACCCTTCAAGGTCTCTCTGGGATTTTTTTTTTTTCTTTTACTTATGCACTTGCCCAAATGCAGCAATGTTTGAGATGAGAAAAACAGTCAGTTGGCCAAATATCAGTAATTAAATATGTGTGACTTTCTGTCTTTCAGTTTTTGCAGTTCCATGTATTGCTGACGTTAATCAAGTCAGAAATAGTAACCCTAGTTATATCACAATAACTTCTTGAATTAAATGTTCAAAGCAATAGACCTCCACTCTAAAATGTTTGCTTTCAATAAGAGGCTCAAGGTTCAAGAACTTATTGATTAGGATAAGAAACAATTCTCAACTACTAAGACATTAAATTTAAGTGTTGCTAGCCACTAGAGTGAATGAACAGTCTACTCCCAGTATGTCTGGAGCTATTTCTTTCCATCGCACACTATGGAATGGATTTCATCATAACTAGCAATGCTTACGCAAAAGAAGTATAAGACCAGAAATATGAAATGTTCCCCAAGTAGCAGTCCCACAAATCTCCTCATTTAGCATAAGTTTTAGACTGCTGAAACAGAAAACTCATGCTGTCACTCAACTTAAGTGGGCATTCTTTTTTAAATTCATTATATAAAATATATGGTAGATATCAGGAGAAGCCAAGCTCATTTCCAGCATTACTTTTCTTTCATTCTGATAAACAGCACAGTTTATCCTAATAGTTTTTTTCTTTCTTATAAAGAACTGATTTTTTGAAACTCTTTTCCTATTATCTGTTTTGTCTGCACCTGCTTGAACAGTTATAAATATATGAATGTGTGCATATAATGTACACTAGCATGCACATACATAAATATTTATTCCCAATGCTGAAAGAAAGGCAGAATAAGATGAGTTCAAGAAAACCGTTGACTAAAGGAGGGAAGTTCAGAGCACAGTAGCAGTAACAAAACCACTTTGGGTCATTCTTTTTGCACTTTTTCCCTGTAAAGCCAGATCTGGGAAAACAGGGAAGAAGCGAAGACTCTAGTGTTTGCTTCCAGTTGTTGACTTGTCTGGAAGAGGTGGAAGCTTGCATTTGCTGAGATAAACATGGGAGACAGGCGTTAACCTGGCAACATCTCCTCTCATCCCTCACTGCTTTCAGGGGCATCCTGGGGCTTCCCCAGCCCTCACTGCCTCAGGGCTGGCTTCCTCCAGCAGTGCCTGCTGTGAGGCAGTTTTGCTTCAGCCCACAGCTACCCTGTGAAAGCAGAGATCAAAAGGCAGCGTGATCTATGTGTGTCCCTCCCACACAGCCTTTAAGTTTGAAAAAAGAGAAAATTTTCCATTAGCTCACATACCGGAGCAGCTGAGCTTTCTGTCAGCCTATGGCTGATCTATCCGTTTCCTTTCTCTTTCCTCACTGCTACAACTACCTGGTGTAAGAAAGAGGCTAGAAAGAAGACAGGATCCATAGATCAGTTCAAAGAGATATAGCTGTCCTTACCTTCAGCAATTCCTCATTCCCATATCCAAACTAAGTAATAAGGTCTGCGAAACACTGAGTCCATATTTATCACATTTCTTTATAGATCATTCTATATGAGGTATAGGAGTAGAATTTTCACTGTCAGAAAATATGTGATTTTATGTGCAATCACTGAAAAAAAACGTAAATGTTACATGAACAAAGCTGGAAGTTAAACAGAAAATACATGCAATAAAAGAAAATCTATCTTTATTTTCCAGTACATTTTACCAGTTTACTGTTACGTAGTATATACAGTGATTCAATTAGTTTCATTCACACCTCTGTTCAAATGGCACAGACATTTGGGTAGTGTAAGGGGATTCTATTTGCTTTAACAATTTCTTCATTACTTTTTGGGAAAGGATGGCAGTGGTTCTCTTATCTTAAAGATGAGCAACTACATGAATCTTGTGTGGGTTTGAAAGGTTTGTGTAGTGGTTTAGAGAAATGCTGGCTCTTCTCTGAGTTGAAAACTACTTTCTACATTTCAGCTAATTAATCTCCTAGTAATCCTAAGTGATGACCTAAGTTACTCTCGTGCCAGTATAATATACTTGCTGCTGAAGAAGAAAACTAAAACAAACAAACAAAACCAAAACCAACCAAACAAAACCAAAACAACCAACCAACAAAAAACAAAACAAACAAACAAACAAAATAACACCAAGAGATGGGAAAAGGATGTATGTTGCAGGCTGGCACTGTGGAACCAAGTTTAAATCACTGTCGTCAGAATGTAATTCAATGCTACTCAAGCTATTTGAAAATCATTAAGTTAATGAAACACTAGGATCTTTCTCAGTAAATAAGCTTGTACAATTTAGGGGCTTTTTTTCACTGTGCCTGAATATATCTTATATTTAACACATGTTTTCAGATCCCATTTGGAAGCCAGTACAGACCAGTGGAAGCGTTTGCATCTCTCTCTGCAGGAACTTTTGGCATGGCTGCAGCTGAAGGAGGATGAATTAAACCAGCAAGCACCCATTGGTGGAGATCTTCCTGCTGTCCAGAAACAGAATGATATTCATAGGGTATGATTTTTTATTTTTTTTTTTAAATGATCCTTTGGTCATTTTTTTTTTTTTTTTATGCATGTTAGTACTACATGAAACAGTCCTTGTTGGAGAAGGGAGTGTTTACTACCAGCTGCTTGGCTTTTTTGAAAAGCAACACAGCATTTTCATAGGCCTATCACAGACAGCTGGTTTTCATGGCCAGAACAATTATTAACTTAATATGATTTGAGGATTAAATAAGTAGTTCTGAATTTTTTTCTACATCAGGCATTTAAACTTCATATGTACTTTTTGAAACCCTATTTTGATATTGATTTTGGGAATGTTTGTGACAGTAGCTGATATCAGTCCTAATGCACAACTGTGTGCATCATGAAACTATTGTAATAACTTACTGTAACTGTCTATGGCTCATTCTAGGGAGTTCTAATGGAAAGGCAAGAGCAGAGCATCATATGGGGACTGTTATAGACTAAGCTTTGTAGCAAAAAGGAACCTAAATCCAACACTTGTATGGGAAGTTTTTTTTTAAAAAACCCACCAAATTAAAAACCCACAAAATAACACAATACTGATGAATAATTCTTCATACAAAGATTCACACAGGGGTTTTCTGTGCTAAAGGTATGCTTTAAGTATATTTCCTGTGTTGAATCAAGTTCGTGTCTGCATGATGCTAGCCTAATGTCTGCTTTCAGGTAAACAGCTTTTAATTTGCTATGCCATTGCAGTCTATTCAAGTCTGGATGTGAAATCACAGTTCTAGTTCCTCAGAGCTACTTTTTTAGTGGTGCCATAAGGGATTCCAATAGAAAACTGATGTCCTACTAAAATAAAGCTGAGGAATTGATGAATGAAGCAGTAAATGGGGAGAAACTTTTGTTCTGAGAAGGAATAGGGAACTACGTGAAAGGTAACTGGAATAGCATATCCAACTTCAGCAACTCGTATTCTGTCACTTATGTACTCCATAAAACCCTGTCTAGACCTTATGATAAGACTTATGTTTCTTTTGTGTTAGTTTCTGATTAAAACTTTAATTTGTGAAGCCTCAGTTAGCAACAGATGTCCATAACAGAAGTCAGATCTCAACCCACTAGGACTGATTCAGTAGCAAGTTGGGAATACAGTGTCAGCATTTTTGTCATCTGAATAATGTTCAGAAATAAGCATTTAATTTGGTTACAGCCTTTGTATGTCTGCTTCTCTAAAATAAAATTTTAGAGTAACAAAACTTTTGTCATCTGAATAATATTTGAGTATTTGAAAACATTACCTTTCCTCCTAGATCAAAGAAATAATTTCTTCATCCAGAGAAATTACTTCTCATAATATTTTAATATTGTATATTGTTATATAAGCCACTTGAAAGTTTCCAAAAATTCATCATAAAGGTGGCAAGACTTCAGTGATGGTCTAAGTGATCTCCCTGTCACTCACCAAGTGAAGTGTTTAAGTTTTAGGGGTGAAAAGTGGTTGCATAAAGGTAAGGTACCATGAATAGGTGCAAAGTGACTTTACATAATAGATCTTCTCACTTCTCCATTTTGATTATCTTCTGTGCCACATGCAGATACATACAAACACCAGTCTTTGATCATTGTGTCTAGTATCAATGCTAGAACATTGTAGTTCCTTTTAGAAATATGGCTTCTTTCCTTTTCCTATTTTGTAGCACTTCTGTAGTTTAATGTGAAGCCTTTCTAGTTTTAAGTATTTTGATTCTCTGTGTAAAAAAGAAAACATAGTCCTTGAAATTAGTTACCCTGTCTGCTCTTCAAAGATCTCTTACAGAGAAAGAGGGGAAAGCAATCAGTGCAAAACTCTGTCGACTTCAGGTTGTCTTTGACAAAATATATGTTTGCAGCTTGGAGTTTTTCTACCGTATTTTTTTTTTTTCCCTGAACAGTATGGACTTTCTGTTACTCTAAAATTTTATTTTAGAGAAGCAGACATACAAAGGCTGTAACCAAATTAAATGCTTATTTCTGGACATAAGAAAAAAACTTTTAAAAAGGTTTGTACCATAAGTGTAGAAGTATCTATCTTAAAACTGAAGTACAATGCTGGATTTCCCGCCACCCCACCCCCCAAGAGTTTTGGGCCCCTGCTTAAGAACAAAACTTAGCTCTCAGAGTGTTGGATGTGAAAGTAAAGAGTAGTTGAATTTTGGTCTTGAGAAAAAGAATTCACTGATTGTTCATTTTGTTCTCTTGAATGTCAGTTCTGGAAATCAGTTCTTCAGTAAACAAGTTAAGTCTCTACCTGATCTGACCAATCTTTTAAAAGACTCAAACTTCTAGCTTCAATCTTCTTATATCAGTACAATGTCTTTCCATCTGTGAAGAATTATTTTTGCAAGGTAAAGCCAGAAGTTAACCCACGTAAATTCTACACTGGAGAAGAGAAAAACCCTCAGCAGGAGAATGTTATTTATAAGCAGTTTAGCTGATTGCCATTGACAAATGACATGATGAATGCAAACACGATTTTAAGCCTGAATCCTTTTTCTGAAGCAGTTTTACAAGCTGATTATTTTTTTTTTTCCCTTAAGGATGTAATTTAAAGAAAAGCAAACATATTTAACCTCTTTATCATTTAGAAGACCATCTGGAATACCTCAGACTTTCACAGCAGAGATGAAAAGAGGTTGTTTTTTATCATTAGAATGCTCCTAGTTGCCAAGATTAGCTTTAAAAACTTTAAGAGTAGGATTCAGGTGAAATTAAAATTTCAAATACTTGAATCTGTGCCAGGGGAGAGCTTGAACTCAACTGAGAAATAAGATATCCTTGCAGTCAAAATAATTATTACGTTATAAATGCAAGGTGCTTTTTAGACAAGGTGATTTTGAATTTATCCCAAATACACCCACATAAGCACTATTTGCTTGTACAGGTGGTCATTTTGTTGATTTTTGGCATCTAAAGAAATTGTGTCTATGCCAAAGTCTTAGAATGTGTGTATGTGATGGGGAGGGAGAGTTAGTCAATGATAAAAAATACTACTGTCCATCAAAACATTATTTAATTATCTTACAGTTTTCTTTACTAAGTGTCATAATAATGTTTTATTGAAATTGTATTAACTGTGCACATGTTACTGTTAATCTCAGATAAGTAACTTAGGCATCATGCAGATAGCTTTCTTTTTCTTTCATTCTTTTAAGACTTGCCACATGTGTGTGGTGATTGTATTAACAGCATTAATAACATTTATGAATATAAAAGTTAATTATTAACCATTCCCTGGAAACACTTTCACATGAAATCTATAGCAATAGTGCCTAAGAAAGAGTACAATTCCTGCTTCAACACACTAACCTTTTCTAGTGGCACAGTTGATAAGTATTTTTTAAAGTTGATGTCAAAACCCATTTGTAAAAAGCATTCTGGTTGCAAAATATCTAGAGTTAATTTTATTTTACTCTTTCTCTTTAAAATTCATTAAAAGCAAAAATATCTGTTTTTCTAATAACAGAGATTAATGTTAGTTTTACTAATGCAACTCTCCTCTCATTATATTTTCATCTTTCAATTTAAACAGTCTGTTTTTCTCCATCTACAGAGATTTAAGGACACCCAGGAGGAGGTAGTGGAGGTCTGAGATAAGCTGATCAATATATGCATTATTAAAATTGTTGACAGAATGCCATTACTGCTGTAGAGTTGATGACAAATAGAGATGCTTAAATAAAGTAGTTTACTTGTTTTTCTGTCAGGTCATAAGTTATGCACGTTCGATTTCCTCTACAGTCACCACAAAGTGTAGAAGAAGTTAAGGAATTCAATGAAATTAGCTTGAAATCATTAGCTGTAAATTAGACATCCATTTAGGCTAATTCTGTTTTCAGTGATGGTCTGCTTTTTATAAAGATGTATTTGTCAGGGCTCTAGATAGATAAATTCTTCTTTTTTTTTTTTTCTCCCCCCCAAAAAAAGAGAAAATTTCATCTATTGCTACTTATTGTTTTTATCGGTAATGTGTTCATATTTCACAAAAAAAATCTATAGCCAGAAAAGCTGGCTTTATCTTCATACAGTAAGAAATTTATTCTTTTTTTTTTTATGGAATAGTATGAAATGAACAGTCATTATTTTTAATGTTGTTCTGTGCTACTGCTTCAGTCTCGTTTTTTTTTCATTCTCTCCTTTTTAAATTTCTTATACTGAAACATATTTTAACTCACTTGCTAGAAGTGTGCAGATCTAAACTAAGGAAGGCAATGAGAATTGGCAATGTACAGATTATAATCACCAGCTCCAAAATCCAGAATGGAAAAATTGGGAAAAACACATTTAATGCATTGATTCACTGTTTTCCTTTAATAAAAGAGAAGGTGGCCTTCTCTGTGATTAAATACAGAATATACAAAGTCAGAAAGTTTCTGTGAGAAGTTTCTATAAGTTTTTTTCTATTGTTTTGGGAAGATAGATAGAATGTTTCCTGCGCACATGCTTCATGGAATAAGGTAGGCAAATCTGATTATGTAATCCTTGTTCTATTGCACAGGAGATATTGGAGCAATGTGACTTTAACCCCCTTTTGGAAATATAGTGCCACTAGGTGTATTTGGTTGGTAGGGTTTTATATAAAAACAGTACAAGCTGAAAGAAGGTATTTTGTGACCTTTTCATTATTTGTACATGTACATAGGGGTCGACCTGGCCGCAGCAGCAGCACTCCATACAGCAGTATTACTCATTCCCAAATACATAGTTCAAAGGCGTTTCTAGCTTTTAAATCTCCTGTAAGTTGGTGTAGTTCTGTTTTCCCCTGGAATGTCTGTGACTCCTTCCCGCTCTTGGTATGTGTGGGCATAACAGGCCGTTGTGCCTGTGCCTCTTGTTTGATTGGCTTTAGACACAGACATTTCAGAGAAATAATTTGTGTTTGGAGATGTTTATAAAGCCTATTATATCTTTAAGCTGTTATACAACTCTAATGTTTAAAAAACAATAGGACTGTTGATGTCACTTTTACCACTACCAGATGAGAACAAAGCACACAGTCCAAGGGGGAACATTTTAAGTTATGCTAGCTGCTGGCTTTACTTGAGCTGCAGACCTGCCACACTCAAGTGGGACAGAATGATGTAATGTGAGGTGAGCACAAAGGCTAATTAAAGGAATAGATTTTCCTCATTTGGAGGCACGAAAAAGGCTTATTATATTTCCTCTTTCTGTTATACTTCATGCCAAAGTCAAGTATGAATTATAAAAATTTCTAAACCTAAAAATGTCTAAATTAAAGAGTCTTAACCCTGGAGTAATCCCACTCAGTTTTTACACAGAGCAATATCCAATGGTAGTTTACTTGTTAATATACAGTACTCTTCTTTATTTGTGAAAATCAGTGTTGGTTCTTAAGGGTCAACATGATTGTTTAAAACATTTATCACAAATATTAATAGAACAATAGTTTCCCTTACGACAGCAGATACACTCTTTGAAAGGATCCCAGTCCTATTGATGTCTATAACAAAAAAATAACATTTTTTACTTTTTTTCTTAATAAAAAGTTTTATTTAAATATTTATTGTAGAATAATGTAGTCATTTCCTCATGTTTACTTTCCTGAAATGTACTAAGAATTTTTGCCTGTAAGTGCTCATATTATAAACTGCAGGTGCGATTCTCAGTATTGGTTCTGTTAGGTATTTCCTGTACAGAGCATTTCATGCTAAATATAATTCAAAGTCTAATGAAGTTTTTGATATTGAATTTATAATCTTTCATTAGTTTGCATAGAAACCCAAAAGTTGATTAATAATTAATTTAATAATTATTTTAACTGAATTGGTGCATTTATTATGTAAGAAGCCTATATAATGCCTGTGTTGTAAAAAGAATTTTCTAGTTCCTGGAGTAAAATATATGTTTTCCACTCATGGCATATGGCTCACCTTTTTGCAGTATTGTGTTTTGTGTTACACTACACTATAATTATCTGCATATTTTACGTCTATGTTACTTAAAACCAGTAGGCATTTACTATTGTCTCATAAATAGAGAATAAAATGTTGAAATAAAACAGTGGTAAGGACCATTTAGATAAATTCAATGCAACGTGCAAAAGATCCAATGTAATGTGCAACCCATAGGCCAGGTTTCGTCTGCATTTTTGTGCAGCAAATATTTGGATTCAGATTAATGGAATCTTAAATTCTGTTAAAGAGAAGAAATATATATATATATATATATACTGAGATATGTATACTTTTAGTAGCCTACCAAAACTTCAAATTCCAACCTTGAGAATCTTACTCATGATTATTTTAGAAGCAGAGAATAGAAGAGAGATAGCAAAAGGAGCTGTTACTGGAGGAAGAAAAATACAAATAGGAAAGAAAAAGAAAAGGCAGGAAAGGAGACAGGTGCTAAAAAGCGTGACAGGAAAGGAAGAGATGAAAGGGAGAAATACAATTGATCTGAAAAGGAGCAGAACATACCACTGAGGAATATTAAATGTAAAGGTATAGAAACTGATAGTAAATACTGATTAAAGCAACTAGGAATTAACTATTTCATAAGGACTACTCTCTGCCCTTTAATTTGCACTCATGCCTGCCTACATCTAGGCTAGATTGTATTTATGAATTTTCACATTGGCCTTGATTCTACATTTCAGAAATCTCAGTTCATGTAATTTTGGAATAGATGTATCAACAGCATTGCTAGAAAAGAGTGTTATAATTTAATATATTGGAAATTTTTTCATTACTAATTTTTACAGATTAACATGTCAATATTCATAGTCTTTTTTGGTTTATTGTTTGGGGTTTGGTTTTTGTGGGTTGTTTGGTTTTTTTTTTCCTTATGATATAATGGTTGCCACAGTAGCAGCATTAGCGAAGTGGTAGCTGTGAGACATACTGGATTTTCCTTCTCATCCTGGTAAATGTTGCTTTCAAGAACCATTAGCTATGCTAGTATGGTTCGATATAAAGCCAGTCAAAGCCTTGAGCCTTGCAGTTCAGCTTTCGAGTTGACCCTGTTGTTAATCAACAAAAGGAATCTCTCACACGGTCAAAATGTGATCATCCATGTTGCAGCATGCTGGCATTACATTTACTCCTTTGAATACAATGTGATTTCAGGTTAAGCAAAACCTGATTCTCTCTTTTAATTTTTTTTTTTTTTTCTAGCTACTTGTAATACACATACGGAAGTAGTTGTTGGGAATTTTGATCTTAAATTGATGAAAACAAGGGCTAGCACTCAGTATTTCATTATATATCCACTTACAATAATTTTGTTTCATCTCTCAGGCTTTCAAGAGGGAGCTGAAAACGAAAGAACCTGTTATCAGGAGTGCACTTGAGACTGTGCGAATCTTCTTAGCAGAGCAGCCTGTGGAGGGACTGGAGAAGCTCTACCCAGAGCCAAGAGGTAATTGAAGAAAGAGCAGAGTAATAACACATTGCTGGAAAGATCAGTGATGATGAGTGGTGATTAAATAAATTCTGCCAGTCACTGTTAAAGCATTCCTTTTACACTCCAAGATGAATGTCAGTATTGAGAAACTAAGCTAAAAATATAGATGAAAGAAACCCTCAGAAGTCCTTCTGAACACTGTGGCAGTAAATAGACATGCATATTTATAAGCAGATTTTGAACTGGCTTTAAATCTTCAGGACCTATCTATAACTATAGGCCCATTTGAGGTCTGAAAGCTGCCATTTAACCTAAAATTCAACTTGTAGTCTCAGTACTACAGAAGCTCCCAAATCCACTCAACTGGTGCAAAAGATTCACAATTACTGATATATATCTATGTGCAGAAATAATTTGCTGAATCAGGACACAGTTGATAAAGTTTTAGCTACACTTTGCATGTTAAAAGTGCCTCTATGTACTTTAATGCATATTTGGTGATCTCTATTGTGGCAAGACTAGAATACATTAATAAAATAAATTTCACAAGTGTTTTTGGTTATGAATAGTTTCTTACTGAGCTTTAAACTTACCCAGATGGCAATTATTTTTTCTTCTTAGCATATGTCTTAAAAGCCTCTTGACTTTCACATTTAGAGCTGTCACCTGAGGAAAGGGCCCACAATGTCACTAAACTTCTTCAAAGGCAAGCAGATGATGTCAGAACTGAGTGGGATAAGCTGAATCTACAGTCTGCTGATTGGCAAAAGAAGATAGATGACGCTCTTGAAAGACTGCGGAGCCTTCAAGAGGCAATGGATGAACTGGACCTGAAACTACGCCAGGCTGAAGTGTTCAAGGGATCCTGGCAGCCAGTGGGGGATCTGCTAATTGACTCTCTACAGGATCACTTAGAAAAAGTCAAGGTATGTGTCAGTATATCTGAGTTTAAATAACTGACTTGTTCATTGTATGAATCCCCAAATCAGGAATTATCTTTTAAAATGAGAAATTGATAGCTTTGTATCATAATGATTTATATTTTTTAAAAAAGTACATATAGAGTTTTATAATTTCTGCAATTAAAATAGAATCAAATCAACATTGAGAATGTCTATTGCTAACACTGGTAAAAAGCACTAGAGGAATGTGTAAATATCCTCAGCACACTCACTGTTAACTCAGGAGATGCAGAGTAAGCAGTAAAGAAATCAAAATAGAATAGATAGAAGAATATATTATAAAAGTGTAGAAAAATAATTCTCTTCTTTATTATACTTTTGTAAGTATGATGAGCAGATTATTTAGTCTATACTTGTAGAGTAGAATTTAAATAATTTAAAGTATATGGTTTTGTTGTTTTGTTATGATGGTGGTATTTGCCATCTGTCTTATTTGATACCTAGGCTTCATAGCGCAAGATAGGTTTTTTTTAAAAAAACACCCTAGAAAAACTGTCATTATTTTCTATAACTTCATGCTTATCTGCTTTCAAGGGTTGTTTCATAAAATAATTACTTATTGAGAAACTCATTAGGACTTTTCCTCTTTCAGCATGACTACCATGGCCAGACTTTATAAATACTACAGGGCTCCTTCAGCTAGAGCACAATAGAGGCAGTTGCCATTTTGATAAGAACAAAGTGCCTCTGTTCCATTCACATAAATGGGAATCATCAGTCATTTTGAAAGAGATCTGAGCTGACTCTTATTTTCTCTAGTAGAACATTAGGATCTAAGGAAGAGGAAATAGAATAACTAATGGCAAGGAAAAAAAATGCCTTTATTAAAAAAAATTAAAAAAAGTCCTTGAGTTTTAATCACACAGGAAGTTTAATGAGTGTCCTGTACAAATATTACATAAGACAAATTAAGTACTTCATAGCTGATAAACAGTTAGCTGCAGATCTTGTTTATCTTTATTCAAATTCATTAATGAACAGAAGAGATCTATTTATAAATTCTCAGAAAGTGCTTGTTCCTAGTCTAAAATTGAGGTCCAATGACGGGAAGACTGAAGGGGCAAAAGAGATTTCTGGCAACGGGACAAGTGGAGGGAGGGGGAAAAAAGCTCCAACCTGCTCAGCATTTAACTGATTGCTCCTACATCCCAGTTACCTCTTTCAGTCTACAGGTCGAGTCCTTAGCTCCAAAACTGCCATAATCCCTCAAATTACAGACTGGGGTGGGGCATATGTATGCATATGAGAATGGAAAGTGAGTTAAAAGCTGTTGTGTAATTCCTAATGTGCAGTTTTAAAACTTGCCTTGTACTATTCAAGACTGGGAGAATCACTCAGACATTTGACTCAACTCTGCAGATTTTAGATGCCTTTGATATCTGTTAGTTGGCCTGAATAAACTGGTTTAATGAATTCCTGGTTACTACTGTTGTCTTCTTGGTCCTCTTAGTAATTGGTTCCCTTAAAGGTTAAATACTTTTCCTTTGCAAATGTTTCAATTAATAGTTAAATTTGTTGAAGACACAAGTTATATAGCCTTCAGTTATTAGTAAAGAGTAAGGGGTTTTTTTCTTTATAAATTGTATTATCAGCCAAACATTATCAAAATGATATATTATGCATGTCTTATCCTTGCTCTGGTTTTATGATGTGTATCACAATGACTGATGATATTACAGTGTGAGGGAGAGTACCTATTACTGTCTATACATCTAAGCACACCAAGCACCTTCTGAGCAGATCTTTGAAATACTGGTCAGAAGTGGTTCCATTTCTTGCAAATCATTCCCCTAATCAGGATCACAGTACCCTTCCCAAACCTCAGCTGATGAATAACTTCCTAGGGAATGAGTTTACCCAGTGCCATTTGTCACTGTTCTCTTTAGTTAGAGTTGCTGGAGCTCTTAAGGTCATGATGTAACATTGAATTCAGAGAAAAAAAAAATATCCTTGATCATTATTAATGGATTATTATTACAAATCCTTGATGTATTAATATACCAATTGGTATTAATCTCTGATTCTGAGGACAAGGGATAGTTTCACACACCTCTCTGAAAGAATGCAACCTAGACTACAGATGAACTATAATTAAAATATTCTTCAAACTTCTCTGCTGTCATCTGTTATTCTCACTTTTTTCTTTTCTTATCTGAGGGATCTTATCTGCAGTCTGAAATATAACTTAATAACACACATTCTTCCTATCTCTTCCTATCACTTAACTGTCTTAAATTCAGTTCAAGCCCAAGCAAATCTATTAAATGTCCCCTAATATCCATTGGCTGATCATTTTGATTGTAGCTCAGATCATATTTTACACATGACCTGGGATTTCTACTTTTCTCTGCAGCCAGTTCAACAGATGCTCTCTTCTTGCAATCAGTAGCAAAAATTTTTTTCAACAGTGTGCCTGGAGCACTTAGGGTCACATGAGACCACCACTCAGTTTTTCTATTAAGCTTTTCATGGTATGCAATTGCTATTCAATCATACCTGCCTCATCCATTCAGTATCTTATTCAAAGGCCCATTCCAGGAACTGACCACAGAACCACCTTGCCTCTCTTCCCAAAAGACTCTCCTTTGCTCCATACCAATAAAGACTGTGATAATGGTCATGCTGCTAGTGTGCACTAATCATTACATGTCATGCTGATAACTTCTCACTCTTTGTTGTCTGTCTATAGACACATCTGCTGAGAAATACTAACAGGAATTGGTACCCTTAGGAAGATTTTGATACTTTTTGCTCTGAAAAATTATTTTTTAAACTAGAAGCCACTATGGGATGATGTGCACAGAATTTTGTGGCTGAGAAGGCAATTTTAACAGTGTGTTTTATCTGTTACTAAAGGTAGTTCAGCTATTCCAACATACTTAATGAGAGCACAATGCAAAGCACTTTCTTGTGCCAGTGGTATTCTACCATATTACTAGTGGCATATGACTGCTTTAGCGTTCTGTCATACACAACACTGTAAGTGAACAGCAGAGCCTCTAGACACCATGGGGAATATAACTCTTTTCTGATTTTTTTTTTTAAACACTTTAGAAAAAAATAATTAAGAACAGTCAGCAGTGTGTGTAGTTTCTAGTTTGAAATAGAAGCGCATATTTCAAGAACATCTGCAAAATAAAAACCGAATTGTGTAGTCCTATTTTCAATTAACTCAATTCTGTTGTAGAATGATTTGTTCTCCTTCATTGTCACATAAAGTGGGCACCTTGTCTCAGTATGTTGATTGTTAATGTAAAAAGCAGCACAGAATTTAATGATGTCTTGTGTTTTCCTGTGAGAAATAGTCACAAAATTCTTAATCTTGCTTCATAAGAACTAGTTGTTGCTCTTGCAGATTCACTTTTACAGTTATGAAATAAAGGGCTACATGGGAAAACTATGAACTTTGAGTATAGATTATTGATTTTAATGTATTTAATGTAACAAATATATTCACAAAGGCTGTAAGTGTCCTTTTAAATTATTTTGTCACAGCCTATTTGCAAGTTTAATACAATTTCTACTAATTATTTGCTACAAATTTGTGAAACAAAAGGCAATGAGAAAGTCATGAGTACTGCACAAGTAACCCTTTTGGTTTGAGATGTCAGCCCTGAATTATATGCTGTTTATTTCAGATTTTCTTCAGCATAATTGACAGTTGTAGCCAATTCTATGTCAGTGACAAATGGTCACTGGAAAGTGTCAGCCTGAAACTTCTCTCTTATTTGTAAACTAAACTGAGTTTGCAATTATGAATAGATCAGAAATTAACGGAGCTCATCATCTGCTCCAAAATGACTTTCCATGTGCACTCAATCCTTTTGTCCCTAGTCATCTCTTCTCTAAATGAGACAAAAAGTAAGACAACCCCTGAAGACAACCCCTTAAGATAATTAGCTAAATTTCAGTCGTGTTCATATGTGCCCATAGAAAGAAAAGAAATAGATTTGGCAAGGTTAATATACCATATTATTACAAACACTCTAATACTAAATCAGCAGCCTCAATTAGCAAACAATTGAATGATCATAGGCAGTTCATTTAAAGAAGAAAAAAAAAAAAGGCTTATATAATCTTCTGTACTTTATTTTGATAGTGTTCAGCTACTGCTGTGCTGAAAAGAGGTATTTCAAAAACTGGACTCTTAGATTGCTATTATGAGGGAACTGTGCTGACAGCTGCTTACAATGGAGAATCTGAGAGCAAAGCGAGTTGTTAAATTTCTAATTTCCATTCTCATTCATAGAGAAAAAAAAATATTTCAAAATTATTTGACATGCTTAGGTAATTGACAATTTTCTATCCTTCCTGAAGAAAGAATATTTTTTGTAAGGAATTAGTAGGGATTAGATACAGGAAAATTAATGAATGACACCTAAAACTAGGACAATAGTCCATGTCCATCCACTCCTAGCAATAGGAATGTATACTAGACATGAAGAGATCGGTTTTAAATAAATCCATAGAAACTATGCAAGAAATAATTACCTGGAAAATGTATTGAATAACCAGAATTTTCAACCAGCTAGATATCAATAGCAATACTAAGTCCATGTTAAAACAATTTGTGGTCAGATTGTAATGCTCCTTTTAATTTTTTACTAGCATAAAATTAAGCTATGCATTAAGTTAAGCTAGCAGAGCTCATGCAGTCCAGTCTGTAAAGTAAATTGACATTACTAATACAGTGAATTTTGAGATCTTTTTGATTCCCCTTCTTTATTGATAGATGCTCTGTTCCTTAAAAAAAAAACCCAAAAAACCCAAACAAACAAAAACAAAATAAAAAACAACCAACAACAAAAGACAGTATTTATTTTTCATACGGAGGTCTGCAGCAAATCACTGCTAGTTGAAAGTAAATTAACTTGGCTTGTATTTTGAACAAACTTTTTTTTCCACTTTTTAATTTTTCACATCACCTAGATATCTTCCTGCATTAATCCAAGCCCAGCCCCCTTTTTGCTTCACACTTCTACCATGTTTAATCACTTTGTTTGGTTTTTGGGTTTTTTTATGTGCAACACTGATTGGTTTCACTGCTGTTACAAAAATTTGAGGAGAAAATTTCTATTTAGCAGAGTTTGCAGCAGGCAGGCCTACGGAGGGAAGCTGCCCAAAAGTATTGCTTCAGCAATTTCAGTGCTCATAGACTAGGATGTATTTTGACAATTTACAACCATTACTCCCCATTGTAGCTATGCTCCCTATTAGATTTTAAAACACCAAAGCATTCCATATACAGAATTTATTAAGTATTTTTTAAATGGTTTGTATAATCAAAAGTTGACAGCTGAAAAGGAAACTATTTGTCTGCAGTGTAGGACATGGAAATATTAATGTTTTCTTCAGAGTGCAACTGAAGCAATTACTGTTACAAATACTCAAGTTTACTATTTCATATATATGTCATTTTGGGATAGAATCATGCAAAAATTATTTATTATGTCTTCTCAGACTCCTTTGAAATACATATACATTCAGTTTAATTTGAAGCAGCTGTCACCACCGAAGTCTATAATCAATCTGAATTAAATAATTCTATTTCCTTCAGTAAGACTCTTAATAAGTTCTGTGATGGACTCTGTGATTTTTAAAAACTAATTCGTACAGAATAGGCATTTCCTCCTAATTTATTTGCCACCTTTCCAAAACCCCCAAAATAATCCCTGAGAAAAACAGAAATGATCTTTTGGATGTGTGAAATATTTGTAGACTAGAGATTGTTCCAAGTAAGATATTATAAAAAGAGGTGATGATCTAAATGCATTCTAGAGGACTTTAAGGTTTTAAATATAAATATGGTCAATGAAAATAGAATTTACAAAATGGCAAAAACTCTTCAGCAGCTGTTTTAATGCTAATATAAACTTAAGCATAACAGAGTGTATCAGAACATAATAAACTTTATTTTAAAATAAACCAAAAACTTATTTAAATTCACCGGAACACTTTGACATCCTACTGATGTCCTTATTATATATAATATTTTGGTTAATTTATTTGTGTAGATTGCTGTGATGAAAGCATTAGTTGAAGTTTGTTGAACTTGTTAATGGGTCAAGTTTCAGGATGTAAAACATCAAAGACACTTCACTTAACAATATTACTTAATTGGTTGTACAGCCTGGTATATTCTTTTTAACTTTTTAAAAATTTCTTTTTATACAACAGAGAATTTAGTAAGGTTCTTTGGTTGTTACTATTGGAAACAAGTTTAATTTTCTAAGGTTTGTTTGAAATATGAAATTGAGTTAAAAACCATGGAGTGCTTCATCATGTAGCTGTACAAGCTGAAGTTAGTTCTGCTATGCTTCTTAGCTTGTAGGAGATGAAAGTTACTCAGTTGTGTCCTGTGGTCTCTTAATCTCATTTTAGCAGCTTATGAATCAATTTATTTTCTCACATGAAAAGAAATACTTTCACAAGTGGTTATTTAATATATAATAGTCATGTATTTGCAACTGATATAAATTTAATCTAAAAGTCTCGTCTGTTGTTGCTAAATAATCAGTCACATAAGACTGGAGAGTTTGTTGTGGCAATAACTATGGCAGTAGCCCATATCTAAACCCATTTTAAATACCTGAAGTGAACCATCATTCATTCTGCTGACTCCTTTTGCAGTAAGCTATACATTTCTGATGTCATATTAAGATACTACCACTTTAATTATAGGGCATGTTTTATGGAGACTAGATTGCATAGGTTTTTGGTCTATGTCAAGCTACCTATTTTAAGTGAGAGTATAAAATCTTTTTTACATAGGAATAATAAAATTTTGATCAGGCAGAGAAGTGAAATCTTAGAGTAGTCTTTTGAAATTAAGATTACCTTTGACCATACTACTTTTTGGTAAACCGTAACATAATTAAGATATAGAAACATTAATGTTGCTCCGCAAACAAAGAGCAAACAAAACTGAGTGTTCTTTAATTAATCTTTTTTTTGGGAATCAGAACTAATGTGAGAAACAGCCTCTTGTAGACCATTTTGAGACGGAACCAGCACCTGGGAATGATGCACCAGATTTAACCCAATTTGCACCAGATTTGTGTTAACTGTTTTAACACAATTATTAATAAAATAGATTAATTATTTTCTCTTTTATTAAGGATCTTTGGGCTAAATAATACTATTAACTTTTTACTGACAGTAATTTTCGAAAAAATTCTGAACTGTAAAGAAGAAAACAAAGGTGACCAGTAAAAAGTGGAAATCTTTTCAACTTCCAACCCACTTTGGTAGAACATACTATTATTAGATCAATAGATTTCATTTAGAGCCAAATTTTAAATTGTATGAACTCACCCTGCTGATTTCAGTGAGAGCTCAACATGCACATCTGCAGGCAGAATTTGACTTTTTAAGTATTGTTAATCTCTCATCTTGGTTTCTGATAGCCTGCTGAGAGAGCTGACTAATACATGTATAAAGACTTGTCTGTCGTTTTATACCTCTTGAAGTTCAGCACTGAGGTCAGACCAGAACGTTTTTGAGAGATTGCTCTTTATCAGTTTATCAGAAATAAGAATGGGACTTGAGCTTTTAGAAAGAGAATTAAACATTAATGTTTAAATGCCTAAGTGGCATGGCTATTGCAGGGACTCTAGCATTTAACATGGCTTTTTGTTTTGTTTTAAGTTGGTCATGTAAACGCAGCACATGTAGGTATTAGACTGATGTTCGAGTATCAACATTCCTGGACATGTCGTTAAACCAAAGATGCTCTTGAATCATTGTAATTCTGTTCAAAAGTCTTCTTTCTCTAATAACCCAGAAATGTAAATATTTATCCAAGGGAAAAAAAAAAATACAATGTGAGTAACACTTTCGTTTTTAGCATGGGACCATTTTATTCAGGATTTCCTAAGTGGATGTGGCTCAGGGAGGTGGGTGGCTAAAAGGAGAAAAAGTATATCCAAGGAGTATTTGTAACAGAAATCAGATCTGCTAAATATAGTCTGCTATTCAAACATTTATGCATAAAGCAAAAGGACATAGCAGAAGTGAATGTATAATATATGTTCAGTGAGACACGAGAGGAGGGAAAAGGGAGAAGCATTTTTTTCCATGAAGATAAGTTTGCCAACACCACGTTTTTAATGAAATCTTTTCTTAAAACATTGATTCTCCTATTCCTGGGAAGGTATTTTGGTATTGCAACTATCAACTGTGCAGATTCTCTAATGATAATGTTACTATGACATGGGCAAATCAATTTATCAAGCTCAGTAATTATTTAGGGACTGCTTGAAGTGAGGAGTGCAATGCATGTTAGATTGCCTGGGATGTTTATCAGTGACCCATTGTGCTATGCTTTTCTCTTTTTAATCTTTATATATTTAAAGACTAATAGAGTTTTATTTCATTTTTATGTCTAAGGTTAACCCATAATAAAACCTTATAATTGCTACTTAGCACTGTTATAGTGCTTCTCATGTTCCAGATGGCATGAGTTAATCTTCTCATCTTCTTTCTGAGACTGCAATAGAAGTAGTATTATCTCAAATTTACAAATAGGGCAATTGAATCAGTGAAACTAATTTGTCCAGACAGCCATGTCACTCAAATTATTTTTATTCTCTTCAGCTTTTACTTGCAAATTGTTTTATTTTAGTTGAGTTCAATTATACAGAGGATTAAGAATGACAATTTTCGTTGGTTTCAGCAGGAGCCACAGCTATTCATTTCCCAAAGCCACAGCCTGTTCTCCCTCAAGACGTGGCAGGGCAACCTGACACCCAGAAGGGTTTCAGCCTGAATGCCTGGGAAGGTGGGCACTGCTCCTGATACAGTTTCCCAGCCTGTGTCTGGTGCTGTTATAAAAAATAGATTTGGTTCTTTTTTTTTTCTTTTTTTTTTTAAACTGTCTCCTTTTCAGCATTCAATGTTAGTATTCTTTCTTCCTAACTTAGCTTTAAAAGTAAATTGTTCTTGCTTGTTTGCTACTAAAATCTGCTGTTAGAACTGAATTCCCTTGTCTGGCATTGTTGAAGGATGTTCTTATTAGACATAAGTTCAGGAATTTCCACCTCAAGATTTTGACTTGGGGTTTTACCTATGCCCACTCTCCACACATCATACAGTGGTGGTGAAAAGATGACAATGGAAATTACAATATTAATTCAGGAATTGGAAAATGTAGCTTTCAGCAAAATACTTGAACTCATCTGATCTGCGTTCTTCTGGATGTTAGAGACTGGATGGACTGTAATAACTTAACTGTGTTAAGCTCTATAAACAACTTTATTCCCCTCATTAGAGGTAGCAGTAATCAACTTTATGAGTGAAAATATTATTAGATATATACATGGAAAATTTAAAGATATGTTGGCATATTGTAAGGAATCTTTCATGTTGGGGAGAGGAGAAAACAAAGATTTATTTTAGAATTAATAATAAAGATCTGTATACACTTTTTGTTGGAAAAGGCAGGAGAAGTTTTTGAAGCTTCTTGTCTGAATTCTTTTAATGTTGATTGAGTGTCAAAATACAATCTATGTCTTAGTAGTGTCTATGCTAAATTTTTGTATGACCATGCAAGGAATCCATATTTTTTTCTCCTGAGGTACAGGATCTGCTCGCTGATGTCTGAAAGCTGGAGGTTGATTGTGTATATCTAATACATGTTGTTCACGAATTAACTAATAGAGATAGATAATGTGTTATTAATGGTTTAAAAACAGGTTTAGCTGAGGCACAACCTAAGAATATATATGTTTTCACGTGCTTTTAGCTTTAATAATACTGAATGAAACAATTCTAAAGGAAAAATTTCCTTTGTAAAAATTCCCTTATATTTTCTGTGTCCTTCATGTAGTGTGTCAGACTTTCAGATTACACTTTGAAATGCTTCAGGTTACTTACAGTTCCTAGGTACATCATCTCTTGATTGCCAAATTGGCTTCTTGGTTGCAAAGTAACTGACTTTGATTACATGGAAAAATTGGTGCAGAACTGTTTATGAACACTTTAGCTCTGCCCTGCCATGGTTATAGTTGTTCTAGTCAAGTGAATTACAAGCTAAATTTGCTCATTTACTTTTCCTCCTCCATGGAGGAAAACACAATTTCAAAATAAATGGCAAGACAGGAGCATAGATTGTATCTGTTCAGGGGTCATAAAACTGCATATCAGCTGTTGATTTAAAAAAAATAATAATCAAGAATTCATAGTAACAAAGTAATATGTGTTTCGCAACATGGGCATCTCTTTACTAGTGTGCTTCTGTTTATTAAATTAGACATCCTACTAATTAAATAGTTTTTTTCTAGAGATAACATTGTTACAGATCATAACTTTCAGAAAATAAGATAATTAATACCTAGCATTAGTTCATTTTTCATTTTTTCTATTCAAATTTTAATATCCTTATTTTTAAGGAAATACTGAGTTAGTCTTCCAAATTGTAGGAAATAACTTTTGTATTTGTAAATGTATTGTAAAATGTAATATTTTGTCAGATTTGGAAATATAGAATTCAGAATAGGATAGGCCTAAAGGACATTTGATTGTCTCTCCTCTCATGTCTTCTGATTGAACTATTTTTATGCGAGAAGAGGATTTATATTCTACTCTAGTGCATTCTTGCTTGGACGCTTATAAGTTTATAAAAATATATAGAATGGAAAATCAAATCAGCTAAAATCCATTTTGTTTCAACACTGACTTTCCCCAGGAAGATGAGAATCACATAAAAATACAGTGTGAGTTTAAAAGGAAGCTAAGTGTAGCATATTGAGCTAGCAGCTGACATTCCCAGTTTTCAGTGAAATTTGAATCAGTACACTAAACCCATCAGAGAAGAAATGGACTCATTTTGAATGAAAAAGATAGAGACTGTTAAACTGTCTTGGGTACCATATATCAGTTTGTTCCACCTTGCACGGTTTTAAATAGAAAACCTGAAGATATGCTCTGGTCCGCAAACAATTCTCCACTTGGACACCAAGGAAACTGAGGTACAGAAATGTCAGCTCTGGGAACCTGCTGCAGCCCATGTGTAAGACAGCTGCTCACCTCACTGTGCAAATGGATCCTGCTCTGATTCAGCTGCAGCTGCTGCTGGTATAAAAAAGCCCCACAACACAGATTCATCTGACACAGGAGAGCTTTTCTTCCTAAGCCATATCATATTTTCATTGTTGTGCCAGATGTCATAGAATCATAGAATGGTTTGGGTTGGAAGGGACCTTAAAGATCATCTAGTTCCAACCACCCTGCCATCAGCAGGGACACCTTCCACTAGACCAGGTTGCTCAAAGTCTCATCCAGCCTGGCCTTAAACACTTCCAGGGAGGGGGCATCCACAACTTCCTTTTCTGTCTCTTTCATTGGTTATGAGAATTGAGGTTTAACATAAGACCTATGCTAGCAGAAGACTCTTCTATATGAGGGAATTCTTCAAGAAAATGCCAGGCTGACATGAGGCCACCACCCTAAATAAGTGCCACTCAGAGACTAGGGAAACTGATTTTCTTTGTAGGAACAGTTGGCATTTTCTTGAAATCTGCTTCATATTAAGTGTTAGAAACATCAATGGTGGAACACATAAGGGGATGGACTTTTCATTATCATAATTCTGGACATATATGAGTCCCAATGGGATGCAGCCACGACTGCTGAATGAGTTGGCAGAAGTAATTGTGAGGCCACTCTCAATTGTCTTCAAAAGGTCATGGCAACTGGGAGAGATTCCTGAACCCTGGGAGAGAGCAAGTGTCACTCTTGTCTTCAAGAAGGGCAGGAAGAAGGACCCAGGGAACTACAGGTCAGTCAGCCTCACCTCAATCCCCAGAAAGGTGATGGAGCAACTAATTCTTTAAACTATCTTCAGGCACATAAGGGACAAGAAAGTTCTGTTGGAGGCAAGTCTCTAGTAGGGTATCACGGTGGTTGATATTTAGTCAATATAATTTCATATCTGCAATAATGAACTGGACCCTGGGACAGAGAGCACCCACAGTAATTTCACAGATATACAAAAGTGGGAGGAATAGCCAACACACCAGACGGTTATACTGCCATTCAGAGGGAACTTGACAGCATGGAGAATTGTGTTGAGAGGAATCTCATGAAGTGCAACAAGGAGAAATGCAAAGTACTGTGTCCTGGGAAAAACCACCCCCAGCAACAGAACACACTGAGGACCAACTGGCCAGAAAGTAGCTCTGTGCAGAAGAACCTTGATGTCCTGGTAGACAAAAAGCTAACCATAAGCCAGAAATACACCCTAATGACAAAAAGCCAACAGCATCCTGGGTTGCATTAGACAGAGCACTGTCAGTAGGTTGAGGCAGGTGATCCTTCCTCTCTGCTCAGCCCTGGTGAAGACACATCTGGAGTGCTGGGTCCAGTTCTGGGCTCTCCAGTACAAAAGAGATACAACAAGATATATCACTGGAACAAGTCCAGTGCAGGGCCGCAAATATGGCTACAGGACTGAAGCATCTTTCCTGTGAGGAGGGACTGAGAGAACTGGGACTGCTCAGCCTTAAGAAAAGGTGGTTTGAGATCTTATCAACATGTATAAATACCTGATGGGAAGGAATGAAGAACAGGAAACCAAATTCTTCTCAGTACTGTCCACCAACAGAACAAGAGGCAATAGGCACAAATTAAAAAACATGAAATTCCGTCTGAATACAAGAAGACACTAGTGGGTGACCAAACACTGGAACAAGTTTCCCAGAGAGGTGGTGGAATCTCCATACTTGGGGACATTCAAAACCTGATTGGACATGGTCCTGGGCAACCTGCTTCTCACCAGCCGTACTCTGAGCTGGAGGGCTGGACTAGGTGATCTCGAGAGGTGCCATCCAACTTCAGCCATTCTATGATTCTGTGTTTCTGCAATAGCAATGTTAACTCTATTTTTAGGAATTCTGGATCTTGTACTTGATTTCTCATTTCCTTTTAGAGATAATTAAAGTTATCAGTATGTTCAAATAAAATGACATGCTATAATAATTAATTAAATCTTCCTAGGCTATAACCTGTCTACAAAATCATCAATACAATAAACCCATATTACCCATCCACAAAAACAAGAGATTGATGATAAATCAATTTGCTAATTTCTCAGTTATCATTAATCTTTTCTATTTAGAATCTTTTTTTTCCCCCTTTTTAAAAGGATAATAAGAATTTTTAAAAATTTCTTGGATTGAGGCTGGTAAAAAATGAACTTTAGTGAAAGAGGATACTGTCTCTTGAAGTCTTGCCTTTACTGTCCCTGCGAGAAAGTCGCTTTGGGAGCACTTTTGAGTTCTCATGTTGTGCTCAAAGCAAACCTATATAGTGTTCAAATCAAAGCCCGGTGTTGCTATACTTGACAGTCTGTAAAATCTGAGAAGAAAAAGTAGAGATTACACCAAATGGCATCTGAGCCTGTTTCATCCACAACTAAAAAGACAGAGACTTTTCCAGAAGCTAGTGTTGAACATTTACAGTATTTATTGCATTAGTAAAATGAACTTGGTCTTTTTTAACTTCTCTTTCCAACAAGAGAAGGATATTACTGTATATGTACTGCTGAGATCCATGGTTCCTTTTTCCATGAGTGTGGGAAACATTCATGAGTCTTCATCTTTACTAATGTGTTCAGGATGAGGAGACTATAGTTGGAAACCAATGTCATGCTGTATTTGTAGTGTAATTGTTTATACATAGTCTCGCAGAGATTTTTCTAATCTTGTAAACATAAATCTAAGTGTTAAGGCTACATGAAGGACAAAGTAGCACAAAAATTAATCTACTCCAAAACTATTTTTTACAGCAGAAATCTTTCAGGTATATTCCAATAGGAATAGTGACTGTATTTTAACTTGTCATTGAAAAGCTTGATCACTTGTTTTAACTTTGGGATTGAACAATTGTGTAACAATTGCAAGTAAGTAATTATTAGATGGTATCTAATACAATTTATTTAGTGCAATTTTTAAGACAAATAGAGCTAAACTCTGTCCCAGTACTACTGCAGTGTTTATAAGAGTATATGATGTTGTATCTGCATGCTGTTATTTCCCTTTTATCAGTGTGATGAATGCTAAGGAACAATGATTTCTTGCTCTTGATATAGCTGCATAATTGCTATTTGTTCTGGCAAGGCACTGTTCTGGACTACATCGAAAACTATATGGTCAGTGTTGGGATCGAGGAAGGAACATAGTAAGAGTAAAAAGCAATTTTAATGACCCACTGACATTACAGTAGGAAATTCTACTGACTTACAGTGGGAAACAATAAATAAAGGCAGTATCTTATTTTCTTTCCTCTGTATAAGGAACAAGTACTGTTCTGATAATATACTTCCTTCTCAGGGTATATTTTCCAAGTGGTATAGTGGGATTTAGTCACACTACTCCATTAAATCTAGTGGGCCAGAAGTTACAAGCACTTGATTTAATTTTGGTTGGTTTCCTGAATTCTGTGTTTGACTTCTTAGTGAGCTGTTACATATGTGGTTGAGGGAGAGAGGGGTTAAGAAATTGAAAGTGTACGTTGTAGAGTCAGTGTTCCTTCCTGAATTTTCAGTTGAGTTTTGCGATGCAAACTCCTTGAAGCTGACAAAGTATATAATATCTCTATTGTTATTGAAATAAGCTTGTTTACTATTTATTCCCTCTTCCACTCAAATGATTCATGAATTTCCTTTCATATTTCATGGAACTGATTTATGTATCCAAGAAAACAAACCCTTTTCATAGCTTTGACAAAAGCTATTTCCCTTTTGTGAATCTTTAATTTAAAGACCTAGGCTTTTTTTATTTTATCTCTCTTCTGAACATTGGGCAGCCTTCCAAAGGGAAAGTCTGTGTTTTTCTATGTGTCAGGGATCATTAAATAAAAGAAAGAAAGAAAGAAAGAAAGAAAGAAGAAAAAAAAAAAACAAAACAACAAAACACCAGTATAGCATGTGAAATGTGGAAAGAAGGATATCTTAAAAAATTCTAATCATATTTAAACAAATAATCAAATTTTCATTAATAGAGGTGAGGGCTATGTGGTATTACTGCCTTGGAACAGGATACCCAAAGCACAAGGATATTTAATGGAAAATATGTAGAAAAGGACCTGCAAATAATTTGGGGCCGTTTAGCCTGTGTATTCTAAAATATGTGAGAAACCAATCTGCAATTCCAAACACTAGCCTAGAATCTTTTTGGATTTGAAGTTCCAGCCCTAAATAGATAATATATAACATTAGGAAACACCAAGAGGATAGCTGGTAAGGACGAGATTGGACTTCAGACTGAGAAGTGCAAGTTGAAAACATTGCTATCATAATAGGAATCATTATGAACTAAAGGTCAGCATCTCTGCAGGGACAAAAAATAACCCAAAAAATCCACCACAGCAATGTCCAGTTTTCAGAAGGGAAGCCACACACAAATGAGGAAGCCTGCTGAAAAGGAACCAAAAGGGCAAAGTATGTGAAGACAGCATGGGGACACTGTACTGGAAATTGAAAAGAAATCCATGCTGTCAAAATGGACTCTTATAAGACCTAGAAGATGGAGTTGCTAAAAAAAAGAGAATAAAACAAGGTATTTGAAACAAAAATACGTAGAACAAATTGTCATGATTAAGAGTGTCAAATCACTAGAACCAGATGACTATTCAGTCAAGCATTCTCATGGAAGTATAAAATAGCTGTAACTAGTGACAGTATTTTCTTGTTTAAAATTAGGGGGGGTTTGAGGAATGGAAGGTGACAAATGTGGTGATAGTTTTTAAATAGTACATCTGGTCAGGCCTGTGGACCTACAGACCAGGAAATTTGGGGAAAAATATACTGTAAAAGAGACAACAATGTAACTTTTGTAAAAGTAGGTATGCCTCGAAGGAAACATGAGCATAACATTAAGGGGGCGTAGGCTATTTGGCATTCCGCAAGGATTTTAAGAGGGTCTTTCAGCAAATAAACCAAGTTCCTGTGGGATAACAGAGAAGGTCTTCATGTGGGTAATAACCAGTTATCTGGTTATTTCCTGTAAAAGTTGAAAAATAAAAGCCGGTGGTCAGTTTTCCCAATGAGAGAGATGATTGTGCTCCAGAAGGTAGGTAAATGAACCAGAAAGGAAAAATAATAATGCAGTGGCACATCTTGTTGGTGATACAAATCTGTTCAAAGTACTTAAGATGAGAACAGATTGCAAACAGCTATAGAAAAACCTCACAACACTGACTGGCATCAAAGTGATGGCAGATGAAATCAAATGCTGATAAATCTCAAGCAAAGCATGTGGAAAAAGCTGTCCCAACTTTACATGCACAGTAATGAGCTCTACTTTAGCCCTTTTAAACATTCCTTCAGTACTCATGAAACAGGTCTTGGAATAGTAACAGACAGTCCTTTGTAAACATCACTCATGAGTGTTCAGAAAGCCAAATGAAGTGCTAGGAATTACTGAAAAAGCAGAAAATATTGTGATGCCATGGTGTAAGTCCCTGTTGTATTCATATCATGTATATTGTGGGCAGTGTTTTGGATCCCCAATCTAAAAAGGATTATATCAGATTAGATAAAATGTGTGGAAAGCTCCTATACAAGGACAGAATAAATGGAGTAGGAATGGGGTTTGTCCTGTGTAATTTCACATCTGCCGGGTAGCTGTCTGCGTGTGAGCTAGTTGCCTAGGCTCCCAATATAATCAATGAAAATCTGCTCAGTTCAGTTGTTGTAATTCAGAATGTGATTCATGCCATCCTATAGTAAAACCTTACATGACACTCAACCCTTGTTTTTGGTTAGCTATTGAATATAAAGGGACCATATGGCGACTTGCTTAGATGTAAATACCTTATAGATACCCAGATTTAATCGAATATATTCAGTCTTTGTATCTTAAACATGGAAGAAGGAAAAAATATGATGAATGGTTTGTAGAATCTGCAAAGGCACAAAGTCCATTAGGAGTGGTTGATCACTGTCTCTCATGAGCTAAGGATTAAAGGTTGTCTCAAATGGGTCTTAAGTAGTAAGTTTAAAAAAAGCAAAAAAGAGGTGGTTCTTCAACCTAAATATTGAGCTTACCATAGGGTATTTGAGATGGTAAAAACCTACATTAGTTCAAAAATCAAGTAGATAATTTAATGGAAGATGAATCCATTGATATCTGATTGACACAGAAATACAGCTTCTGACTTCAGAATCTCTGAGAGCAAAATTGCTGAGCTGGAAGAGTACAGCAAGGAGCAGGGAAGCTGATACTTTCCCTTACCTTCTTCCTTAAGCAATTGTTTTGGCTACTATCAGACAAGGGACAGCATGAGATGAGTTTTCCATCTGACTGATTATGGCTACTGTATGTTCTAGACTTTTAATATTTGGCTGGTTTGGGTGTCTGTGGTATGTGTCTTTTAGAGTTCTTGCTAATTTTCCAAGTCATTTTAAAATGTTTTCTAACAGTATTCAGTACTGTACGGATCATTTAAAATCCAATCTACCACCTACAGTATCACATACTATTGAAATTCTTTCTTGCATAAGGACAGTTATAATGAAGATAATTTTGAGCTGTTTCTCCTATCACTGTTCACGCTGAGAAGTCATTTATGTCCTGAGCAATTTAATTGGCTCAAATAGGTCTCTTTGTGGTAGTGGTACACTACTCACCATGTATATTTGTTTTTAAATTGCCAACAATATTGTTCTCTAAATTTTTCTGATATAAGCCTGTGATATGTATAGTATTTTTTATGCAGAAGGAAAAAAAATAGAAAAATTAATCAGTCTTACTGAGTTCCCAGCTAGAACTCAATCTAGCCACTGTCATAAGAGATAACAAAAAGTGTTTTTACAAATACATTAACAACAAAAAGAGAGCCAAGGAGAATCTCCATCCTTTATTTGATTTGGGGGTGAACATTGCCACTAAGGATGACAAAAAGGCTTAGGTACTTAATGCCTTCTTTGGCTCAGTCTTTAATAGTGAGACCAGTTATCCACAGGCTGAGTACTGACCAGTACTCAGTCCCCTGAGCTGGAAGATGGGGACAGAGAGCAGAATAAACCCCCCATAATCCAGAAGGAAGCAGTTAATGACCTGCTACACCACCTGGACACTCACAAGTCTATGGGGCCAGATGGCATCCATCCAAAAGGACTGAGGGAGCTGGCGGAGAAGCTTGCCAAGCCACTCTCCCTCATTTATCAGCAGTCCTGGTTAACAGGGAAGGTTCCATAGGACTGAAGGCTTGCCAGTGTGACACCCATCTACAGGAAGGACCGGAAGGAGGATCCAGGGAACTACAGACCTGTCAGCCTGACCTCGGTACTGGGCAGTACCAAGGAGTGCTGGGCAGATCATGGAGTGGTTTGTCTTGAGTGTACTCACATGGCACATGCTGGACAACCAGGGGATCAGGCCCAGCCAGCATGGGTTCATGAAAGGCAGGTCCTACTTGACCACTCTGATCTCCTTCTATGACCAGATGACCTGCTTAGTAGATGAGGGTAAGTCTGCAGATATTGTCTGCCTGGACTTTAGTGAGGCCTCTGACACTGTCTCCCACAGCACTCTGCTAGAGAAGTTGGTGGCTCATGCCATAGACAGGTGTACTCTTTGCTGAGTAAAAAACTGACTCTATGGCCACCCAGGGGTACTAGCTGATAGCCGTCTGAATATGAGTCAGCAGTATGCCCAGGTGGCCAAGAAGGCCAACAGGATCCTGGCCTGTATCAGAAATAGTGTGGCCAGCAGGACTACGGAAGTGATTGTGCCCCTGTACTCAGCACTGGTGAGGCTGCACCTTGAGTACTGTATTCAGTTTTGGGCCCCTTACTACAGGAAGGACATTGAGTTGCTGGAGCATGTCCAGAGAAGGCCAAAGAAGCTGGTGAAGGGTCTGGAGAACAATCCTTGTGAGGAGCAGAAGAGGGAACTGGGATTGCTTAGTCTTGAGAAAAGGAGGCTGAGGGGAGACCTTATCGCTCTCTACAACTACATGAAAGGAGGTTGTAGCGAGGTGGGTGTTGGTTTATTCTCTCAAGTAACTAGTGATAGGATGAGACATATGCAAATCATGCCTGACCAATCTGGTGACCTTTTATGATGGGGTCATAACGTTGGTGGATAAGATTAAAGCAACTGATGTCATCTACCCGGACTTGTGCAAGGTGTTTGACACCATCCCACGACATCCTTGTCTCTAAATTGGAAACATGTGGGTTTGATGGCTGGACCACTCAGTGGATAAGGAACTGGCTGGATGGCCGCACTCAAAGAATTGTCGTCAAGAGCTCAATGTCTGAGTGGAAACCAGTGATGA
>NW_010310023.1:10426-24012 GCF_000700745.2 Antrostomus carolinensis | reverse complement strand
AGATGTGGTGCTTAGGGATGTGGTTCAGAGGTGGATGTGACTGTTAGGTTTTTAGTTGGACTCAACTAAAATGATTCCATGATTCTGAGACAATTTCACAGTATAGAGCTGGAGGTGGATGAACAGTGTGGCACCTTGGAAAGAATTCTGTGGTTGATTTGCTTACAATGAGTGTGTGTTTTTCTATGTACAATATTGTTTGTTATTGAACTTACAAAAGAAGATATATTTACAGAATATATGTGTATGATAAAGGTAGTTGTGGTGGTTTAACCCACAGCTGAGACCATGTGGTCTTGCACCCACTCCCCCGATCCCATGGGCTTCAGACTGGTCTCTGGTCCAGCACACTTCCTTCCTCCACTCTGCATGTCCTCCCCAGCTCTGATGTTGAGTGTCTCTGGGGTCTCAAATTCAGTCACAACTGCCCTTGGGCTCAGCTTCCTGCTCCAGCATGGAGTCCTCCATGACCTACATGTGGGTCTCTGCTCCACTGTTGAACTTCCATGAGCTGCAGGGAACCTCATTTACCTCCTACTCCATGTGTGTTGATCTGGATGTATGAGGTTCTGTCTTCCCCCTCCTCCTTCCTCATGGCAAGGATGCTCTCTCCTTTTTTAGACCGATGGTTGTCTTGTTCAGGTCAATGGCCTCTGCTCAAGATTCTCTCCTCTTTCTTTTTTTTCAACACAGTCCTTTCCCTCATTAATATTGATTCAAAGAGGCATTTTCCTATTGCTAATTGGCTCAGCCTGGGCTGGAGGTCAATCTGCCTTGGAGCCAGGGGAGCTTTGTCAAGCCTCTTACAGGAGCCATCACTGTAGCCCCTTCCCCCACTACCAAAACCAGCCCCCCCAATGCAAATGTGACTGAATAGTTAAACAAGAAATAATCATAATAGTTTTTCTGTAGTATTGTTATTTCTGATATTGATAAGCAGCTTGGGAAGTCTGCCAAGCTGTGTCCTGGTTTTCTTTTTACACGAGGATGAACAGTTACTTGGGATGGTTTAATTAATAACCTTTTTCGTGACTCAAATACATAAAATGCTACTGTGTAGTAGTGGAGCGCGGATGATGGCACACTGGCTGACCTTACAGCAGATCTGTCAGCTGAAGGTCCTACTTAAGCTTTTGTTCTCTGGCAGTAACAGTGTTGGGGTCTCAGAGGTGCAAATAATAAGTTATTTAGTTGTGATTTGCAGTGAATGACTCGGAAGCCTGTGGGGAGACCTTCTAGCGGCCTTCCAGTACCTGAAAGGGCTACAGAAGGGCTAGGGAGGGACTTTAGACATGGGCAGGGAGTGACAGAACAAGGGGTGATGGCTTTAAACTGGAAGAGGGGAGATTTAGATGAGATATGAGGAAGAAATTCTTCACTGTGAGGGTGGTGAGACACTGGCCCAGGTTGCCCAGAGAAGCTGTGGCTGCTCCTCCCTGGAAGTGTTCAAGGCCAGGTTGGATGAGGCTTTGAGCAACCTGGTCTAGTGGAAGGTGTCCCTGCTGATGGCAGGGGGGTTGGAACTGGATGATCTTTAAGGTCCCTTCCAACCCAAATCATTCTATGATTTTGTGATGAGTGAAGAAGTCAGGGATAAATGTGTACTCTGTGAAGTTGCAATGCTGCAACCTTATCTGACATGCAGTGTGCCCGAGTGGCACATGCTGGGTGGAAAAATCTGATGAGTTCATACCTTTCTTGCTGTGGCTCACATCTTGCTCCTGAAATACAAGAATCAGTGTCTTTCTTATCACTAATCTACAACTTTTCTTTTTTTCCATCACTTTATATATTGAAGAAGACTAGCTTTTACCTGAAAAAATGTTTTTAAATATTTCTGTGTCTTAAGTACTTGACCTTTTGCTGTTTATTTTTTCGCTTATACTGAACCTGTTCAATGGGATTTGACAATTTCTATACCATTCTTAAAATTCAATTTCTTTGGCTAACCAGAACTGAGTTTTATTGTTCTCTTTGTTTGTATCTGTGTTAGTTGGAAGCATCAATATTCAGAATGGTTTGTCTGAAAGTTGCTTCTCTACCTTCTGGGAACAAAAGGTGGTTGATTTTAACGAATGCCACTGGCAGCTGCTGTTGTCTTATTACTGAGGTGCCTGTATGGTTTTTTTTCCTTTGCTAACCAAATTGATATTTCTTACCGTGTTGAACTGTCCTTAAGTTTTGTATCTTAAGCTGCAATGCTGGTTCTGCCCCACTGAGTTATTCATGTTTTTACTGCGAAGTGATATCATCTACTCAGGACTTACCAGGTCAGGGAGTAGTTTTCAGGTTACTGACTTCTCGGGGACAAAGTGTTCTGTGGGGTTTTCACTTGTGTTTTAAAAAAAAAAACAGATATATTTATGGCAATATTGTGAGACAGCATTGTAGCAGTTGTTTGGGAGGCAGGGGGAGGTCCTTAGTGCTCCATTTACCCATTTTTCTTTGCCATGTTTATCTCAAACTGTACCTGCATGAGCTGGGCCAAAATGTTTTCAGTTCTCAGAGAATGCATTTATTGCGAAGATGCCCTGGCTTTGGAAGTCTGGATGTGATCACTTAGTTGATGTTCTGCTCAGCTGCTCATCCATCTGGTTTCAGCTTTGACTCCCATTATGCCCGAGGTTGTTGTGGAAACCTCCTGCAGTTGTTGCTTAGCCAGTGGCAATTGTTGGTGTGGAAAAGACCCTCATCTTCCTTGCAGCATGAAGGTCCTTGAAATTATGTCCTTGTTAGATACCTTTTTTTTCTCCCACAAAACAGAATGTCAGGTTACATGTATGATGGCCAGTGGGAGATTGCAACTCCAATTGAGCTCTGAATTTTTATCTGCCTGTTTCCTGAATGGAAGTAGGACATGAAGTGTAATCTTACAGTTACGTATTTCTTGTGGTAGGCAAACCAATGAGGGGAGGATTGGTTGTTTCACTGATAATCAGTTCTTAAGCTTTTACAAACGTGTAAAATATCAGATAAGCTTGGATGTAGTGTGGTGGATGTTTGTCTACCTGTACATCTCTTTAATGCCTGTGCTATGTTCTTATTAGTAGAAGGAAATAATTCTGTAATACTCAGTGACATCTAGAACTGTATTTAATGCCACAACCTGGCCAAAGGGTCTCTGTGTAAAAAGTCTTTCACCTGTGTGGAGAATGAGTCATCAAATCAACCATGTATTATAAAAGCAGAATCATGAGTGAGCTGTTTTCAGGTGAACTGCAATTGTGTGTCCACTCTGAGATTTGTGTGAGAGTTAGGATTTCCTCAATATAAATCCTTAATCTGTCTCTAAAACTATATCTTCAGGTGGGGGTGTGGAATTTTAGGGACTCTCATGTTAAGGCATCAAAACTGGCCATTTGCTTTGCACATAGTAGCACATTAATACAGCTTTGAATTCTACACACTTTTGAATTCTCATTGTTTTTTGCCTTGTGTTTAGATACATTAAATACTCTTATTCTTCTCTTATCAGATTCTCTTCTCAGAAAGTGATCAGTATGTTTTGGGGACCAGGGCCTTTGTGTTTATACTCATGGATTTTAAGTGTGGGATTTTTGGTGAGGTCAGAAACCTTTCTTCACATAGAAGACAGGCAAAAAAAGTTCCAAAGACAAAAAGGAAATTTGGAGCAAACGTACAGCTAACAATGCAGTTTTACTCGCTTTTAGCATGGATTTTACACATTTCATCTTAATATCATTTAAGGGATAGTTTTATTTTCCTTAATGTTCTGAAAATTATCCTAACGTAATGTTACAGGATTTGTTTTATTTGAAGAAATTAATTGTAATTGGAAAAGGTTCATATGTATTCTGCAGGTCTCCTCCCAAGTGAAGGCTCTGTGGCTTGTTCTGTGTAGCCGCAGAATAATACATCAAAGTTACTAACCTCTGAGAAGTGGAGATTATGATAATGGAAATGCTGACACATTTCATCTTGAGGGCTACAAGGAGTGCAACTCTAGTTAACACCATCTTGCTTCACAATGTGTATTGTGATGACAGACCTTCAGATGCACAGCTCCTTTTAAAAAACAAATTTAATTTATCATGGAAAAAACTTTGGGACAGACAGCTCTTCAACTGGAATACTGGGTTTGCTCATAGAAGAGGTATGTGGACAGTAGAAGGGTGGATTTCTTAACACTGATAACTAGGAGCTGTGAGTTATTTTTAAGGCTGATTCATGGAATCAGAACTGTTTTGGTTGGAAAAGAACTTTAAGACCCTTGAATCCAACCGTTAACACAACATTACCAAGTCCACCACTAAAACATTTTTGTATTTTCCATTAAGAAGTGCAACTTGTCACCATAAATTATGCTTTTGGTCTTCTGCTGTAAAATATAAAGTGAATAACAAGGAAGATAAGTTGATGACAAAATAAAATTAGTTTGTATAACATTAGGGAGGATGCAAAACCAGAAGGGAGCATGATGCTAGAACATGATGCAACACAGACTAGCTTAGTTTCAATTTTTGCTGATATTGTAACTTTCTTTTTCAAGAAGAATGAAAGCAATCTCCTTAATGTGTACTTAGCATGAAAATTCCAAGTTTGTTTTAAATAACACAATACAAGTTCACATGGATTTATAAACTATCTACTGCTAATACCAAGGAAACATTTCCAATTAGTTTAACTCTGTTAAGTTTATGTCATCATAGAGGAGCAATGAATGTCTTAGAAGCCTGAACAAAGATTTTTGTCTTTTGCTCTGAAAAATGTTGGACTGAGCATGTACTGGCAATGCTAAAAAGAAGCAGGGGGGTAGTAGCTGTATCATAAGGTTCCCTGGAAACAGTGTATGTGTTCACATCATAACACCGTGTCTTGTGACACTGCTAGCTGGGATGTCTCTCCATGTTTTAAATGACTAGAGTTACACTGAAAAGCTGCATCCATCACTGAAACATTCAGTGAATCCGTCTTGTTTTTTGACCATTCTTTCTGCTTGGTCAGAAGTAGACCACAGTCTGAAGACAAATAACATGGAAATTTGGGACAGTTGAACAGGGACCACAAAAAAGAGGCAGAAGTTTCATGGGAAGTGCCTCGGGGTTGATGTCTGGTCAGCAAGCCACAGCAAATGTTTTGGGGATGGAACTGAATGTGAAGAATGGGAACAATGGTATTTTTGTCTCCCAGCTACTCCAGGGAGCAGTGGGAGAAGAGACACTTAGGGTGAACAGTACAGCAACCACTAGTAGCAATCAAACTGTCTCCAGGCAGAACCAGGACCAGAGAGGAGGAAACTGCCTCTCCATGGGCTGCTCTTGCTGCTTTGATAGATCAGAGCTGGGAGATTACTGGGGGGCTCTTGGAGGGAAGGTAGCCTCTCCAGCAAGGAGAGGTTCTCCAAAAACCTCCTCTTGGTGCAGATGAGTCCTAGTGCGCCGTGTCCAGAGCTGTCAAACTCCAGGAAGATGAACCCTCCAACTTCATACCCCAAGCAATATTTAGCCCAGGAGAACTTGTGTCATGGTAGAACCTGAGACAGCCTGTCCTGTTAATTGTCAGTTAAACTGGCATTTCTGTTAGTGATGAAGTTTGACAAAGAACAGCAGGAGACTCCAGATGCCTTGAGGATTTGTATATGTGAGAGTTGATATTTCTTATAGTAGAGACAGAGCTGAGTGGTGCCCTCAGGGCAAAATGATGGACTACTTCAGATGCTCCGTAGCTCATCCTGTGCAATGAATGAGACTCTTAGAAAATTGAGCTCCCTGCTAGACCAGAATACAAGAGCCCTGGTTATTAAGCTGCTGAAGTCAACTGCACAGCTAAAGCTTTAGCAAATGAGCATTTTAAAGTGATTTTATGCACCTAAGGTAGAATATAATTCTCCTAATGGAAGTGGGCGACAGGAGAAAAAATAGGTTTGCAAGATTATCAGCAATGTGGTAATTGCTTCAGTTGCCCCCTTTGGGTTGCGGGACACTGACAAATGAATTGCAGACGTTGTCATCTGTCTTAAGCACTCAGACTCTGATTTACTCTGAAAGGGCTTGTCAGTTTAATATTGTGTGTGATCGTAATGGTTGTCAGACATAAATTGAATGGATTGGGTAGGGGAAAAAAAATTCCACTATTTAAATGGGAGTCCTGGCACTAGGAAGGTGTCTCTTTTTAAAATTTTAAATAATATCTTAACATTTGTAAGGAGATGTTAAGGGTAAATTGCATTTCAGTCAAGTGCACATGATTATTTTCACCTTTGACCTCTGGCATGGTGTTTTGGTGTGGGCTGAAAGTCCAAAATATGACTCAATCTGGATTTCAGATCTTGCATTTCAGGGGCACTGTAGTCTGAGATTTGGCTGTTCAGCAAATAGTGGACACTGGCTTCTCATTTAATCATTCCTGGTGGTACTCAAGTTTCTGTCCAATTTAATTCTGACTGCTCTTTCACGCTGACATTTTTGATGGCTCTGTTAACTCCAAAAGTCATATGCATGCTACCTAAATTTGAGGACCCAGGGCACTCTGTTATCAGTTACGAGGCTGGCTGAACTAAATAGAAATTGTCACTTAAAATCCTAGTAGGCGTGCAATCTCAGTTCGGTTATTCCACCCAACTGTTCACAAAGGAAGGCTGATCTTATTTGCTTAAAAAGTGAAGGTACAGGATAGGGAAGAAGGAAATAAATATCCTTCCTGAAAAATGGCTTGAGTGTCAAATCTTTAAGGTACTTCAAGCTGTATTGAGCCAAAGGCAGAATCTCTAATAACAAATTTCACAAGGACTTGGGTTCAATTAATCCTTCTGCCTTAGCTACATAATTGGCTTTCATGGCCTCGTTTCCTGACTTCTTGCTGACTGGTTACTGATCTGAGATTTATGGAGTGTCTGTTCTTTCCAAGTCAGATACAGGGTAAATGTTCAAGCAAAAGGCAGAACTTTTAAAGCAGTAAGGACCTGTAGGCTGTACTTGCTCTGTATTCAAGCAAATGAGCTGCTGATATTCTAGTTTTTCTGAAATAAGTATACTAGTATTTTGGTATTGCAGGTGCCAAATTAAAGAAGTATGAAAAATACTGAATGGTATGACCAAGGGAGCAATGTTTTCTCAGGATATGTGAAAACAGGCAAAGAATTGTTCTTTCCAGTAGGGCTTCCTAATTATCTCTGAGGGAAGCAGGAACTACTCATCTCAGAAGAGCAGAAGAAATTAAGTTTGCCAGAAGATGTGAAGAACCTCACACTTCAGCTTATTTAGGTACTACCTGCCCTATACAGTCATAATATCTGCAGGAAAACCCTAACATGATTAGGTAGTTTAATGGGTTTTATATCTAATCTTTCCATCCTATCGTGTCCTTCTGTTTGCCAGACCATAAATGAGTGTTACACAATGTTTTCTTTAGCTTACCTGGTCTAGTTTAAAATGCTCAAGGTGTGGGAGTTTGTGCTCATTTACCTGCAGGCAGCATCGGGCAAGTGCATGAGGAAGACAGTGTGGGTATTTTCATCTTGCCACTTAATCTGACAGTTGAAAAACAATGCTGCTTATATTCTCATCTTTCTCTGTATTAAGTGCCTTTTTGTTCCTTATTTATGGTGGTATGGTAACATTATTGTACTTGCTGAATATGGGAATGCCTTAAACTGTTGGAATATGTCCATTTTATTCTTTTCTTTTTTTAAAAAAAAAGCTTTAACTGTCCATTTTGAGGGAAGGATTTGATTTAGCTGTAGAGCAGGGGAGCTGCTGATTGAACACACACATATCCAGTTTTCCCTGCCTCTACATCAGAGTGCTGGTTAGTTTCATTAGTGTGTTTAACCCCAGACTATTCAAATTAAAGTCTTTGGTAAATCTTGTGGTACTGATCTTAAAGCTTTGTCCACATAGTTGAACAACACTAGCTGAGAAATGGGAATTAGCCTAGCTAACAAAATCAAAAATCTGTCTGGAGTCAGCTTCCACCAGAAGGCAAGAGTTGAAAAGCAAAAAACTTAAAAGTTACTTTAATTCCAGATATGCTTCTGGCAACTTCTTTTTCTCTTATGGACCTACCTAGGACTGGGACTGAAACTCCTTTATACTACAAGGAAGTTTGAAAGAGAAGCCCATTTCTGTATTGCCTGGATAGCCTGTGAGGCAGCCTGCTCTCCTCTATGAATTCACTAAGCTCAGGTTTATTTTAAGCCTAAATCAGAATTTTGGAGCCTCAGGCTATTTTGTTTTCATACCTGCTGCTCAGTCTGTGCATATTTCTAGCAATCCTGGATTCCCTTTACCTTTCTATCAAATGAGTCAATCTTGCAGTTCTTGGAAAGAAGCAAGAAGTGAAGTGCTGCTTACTCACCTGTGCAAAGACTGTCTGAGCTGAGACTTGCAGAGGTTGAGTCATCTGCTCACTGACTGATCCCGAATGCCTTAAATACTCTTCCTGCCTCTGGAGTTTGCTTATGGTCAAAAAGAGCTACACAAACTTTTTCTCAGTGTTAAGGTTCAAGAGTATTAACATGTTTGTTTTGTGTACCATGCCCCTAGGTAGGGGGAAGTTGTGCTGTTGGGAGGTGGAAATACTTCCCTCTAGTGCACCACTTAGAAAGCAGTGTGGATTTTAGGGAACTTGCAGGATCCTTTTGCTTGCTCAACTTCAGTCACAATATTTCAATACTCTGTGGCATAAGAGTAGCAATGAATCCTCATCAGAGATGAGGAAGAAACAGAGCTTGTTGGAGATTAAGGTTGGCATCAGCTCTGACTGGCCTTAAGATGTGAGAGTGTGCCATGAGGCTGGTCATCCAGCATTGCACTGCTCTGAATGTGCCAGGATACTCCTGTCTTCACATTGTCTTTGGCTTCATGTGAAAGACTTGGTTATGCCCCACAGTGTGGTTCATGTTAGTAGCTGCTTGCTACTGGGCTCTCTTGAGGTAGGGTTTGGGGTTGTGGGGCTTTCACCTACATAGAGAATTAATGCTTGCTCTTCTGGACTGTTCAGCCTTTTAAGAAGGAACTATCTTGTATGATGGCAAGAAATAAACCAGACATACATTTCTGTCTCCCTGAGCAAAAAGCGAAGTTGTGTGAGAAAATTATTGTTTGATTGTGTTGGGGGGCAGTTTTTGGTAGTGGGGGAAGGGGCTATAGTGATGGCCCATGTGAGAAGCTTTGCAAAGCTCCCCTGGCTCCAAGGTGGACCTGCCTCCAGTCCAGGCTGAGCCATTTAGCAATAGGGAAATGCCTCTTCAAATCAATATTTGAGGGGAAGAACCAATCTGAAAAGAAAAAGGAGGAGAGAACCATCAGCTTGAACAAAAAGAGCATCATTTCCATGAGGAGGGGGGAGATGGAGAACCTCAGACACCCAGATCAGCAAGCAGAAGAGTAGTAGGAGGTAAGTGAGGTCTCCTGCAACCCATGGAGGACTTGGTGCAGGAGCAGAAAGCTGAGCCCGAGGGCAGCTGTGACTTTGCTTGATGAGCAAGGAGACCCCCAAAAGTGATGTGTTTCACACTTCTGCTTCTCCTCCATCTCACTGGGTTGAAAGGAGTGAGTGAAGGACCACATGGTCTTAGCTGTGGGCAAAACCACCACATTTATTCAGGTGAATTATTTTAATCTACCACCTTCTTTACTGAGCTTGCCTTTAAATTTCTGTCACTGTTTTTCATTTAGGCAGTTAAACTTAGATTCTGTGGGAACTCTTCTGAGTAAAAGAAGACTTGATCATTCACAGGAAGTAAAGATGACAGAGCTAGATTGCTCTGTCTTACGCCAGTGAAAGGGCAAAAGGCAATGGCCACGGACAGAAAAACAAGAAAATCTGTTTTAACATAAGAAATCTTTTTGCTGTGAAGGTGGTCAAGTAGGATCAGAGTTTTCTCAGAAGCAGCTGTGAAATCTCCATTCTTTGGGATATTCAAAACCCAAATGTGCTTGGTCCTGGACAGCCTGTTCGAGCTGACCTGTGTTAAATAGGGGCATTGGAGCAGATGATCTCCAGAGGTCTCTTCCAGCTCAGTCTTCTGGTATTTTGTGTGCAGACTGCAACCTTTACCTCTGTAAGCATCTATGTGAGGCAGAAAGCTGATCATCTTACTACAGTAAGATAAAGAAAAACTTTGTTCAGCCATGCAAGGAAAAAAAAGACTCAGGAGTGCTCCCATTTTTGCAGAAACTCATAATAATAAATTTCCTTTTCTAGCCTATAAAATGTGTTGAGGAATTCTGGGCTTTATAGTATTCCCTGTAAAAATAGGCTGACTTGATTATTTTCTGCACCTGCATGCAAGTCTATTAAGTGCTTTTGTGATATGCCACAACCTGACTCATAATGCATTTACTTGGTCTTCAGTTCTAAACTTGCATGCTTTCAGTATCTTCTCACACTGGCAGTCCTGTTACAGTGTGTGTATAAAAGCAGGTACAACACTTGCTTTGCTAGAAGTGTTTTATATGCATGACTCTGAAATGGTAGCCTCAGCTAAAACCTGTGGGCTGCCTTAAGAAAAAGTTGACAACCTTTAATATCTCACCTTTTACTTTTATATAACACGTGTAATACATATAAAATTAATGTACTTTACAGAAGGGAAAGCCAGACTATTTCAGGGATGCTTTGAGTTGCATTAATGGGCTGTTCATTGTATCCTTTCACCTGTGAAGCCAGGTGTCCAATAGTTGAGAAATCTAACAAGGTACATATTGGAGGGAGAAAGGAAAAAAAAAAATCCGTAAAATAACTTGGTTGGACATGAAAATCTGGTCACTGCTGTTTTGGAATGTACTAATGTTAAAAAAAAATCAAGTGGTGATAGTTGAGGCACTGGTAGGAACTTTTCCATTTTCAGGAGACTGCATCTCCCTCCCTCTGAGCCTTTGCTGGAGCATAAGACCTGTCCTTCAGGCATCCTTCTATGAATAGATGTGGTAGAATGACAAAGGGTTAACCTGAAACACGGAGCAGCTTGGGGAAGGGAGGGGGGACTTGGCATACAATACTTTTAAGGGAAGAAAACTAGTGTTTGAGAAGTTCTAATAAATTATAGAGGTTGAGCGGGCAGGCTGTAAGCAAAGAGTGCAGTGCAATACTTGCAGCAGTGTTGTGTTTTGTAAATATAAACTCCTCCTGCAAATAATTTGATTTGCATTTGTGTTAAGCATATAACTGTACCAGCAAAGCCTGCTGCAGAACTGGTGCCTTTTCACCTGAAAATTCCCCTCATGGAGTTAAAATTCCCTTAATCCTGGCTTGTCACTTGCTTAACTCAATTTATCACTAGGCTTTAACTGCAGGGGTTAAAATTAGCATTGACAAGTCTTGTGCTTTATTTGCAACCTGTGTAGGTATTGGAGATAATGAAAATTGTTGCTGTCAGTGCTAGCAGAAGATTGTGTGTTGTAACAGTGATTTTTGTCCTGCTGCAGATGAACTGAGGAGCCATATTTTAGTGGCTTACAGAAGCAACAAGTACACAGTCTACATCTCATGGTTTACTGTGGTGTGGAATTCAAAACACACTGGAATACTATTAACCTCAAAATAGAAAACCATTCTAATTGGCAGCTGGTATGTCCCACCATTATTGGACTAGTATAACAATGATATTCCCATATCCTGAAGACAATTTTCCTTCTATTCTGTTTGGTTTTGAAAACAGTACAGGGAGAGAAATGAATATTTCTAAGAGTTCATAATTGTGTGCCTACTACACGAAATACTGATACTGCTTATAATGTCAAGTGCAAGTTAGGGGTCCCTGTCTTTTAAAATAAGAGAAGAACAAAAGTAGTGAGAGGTGATACTTTTCTATCGTTAATGCTACTGCGAGCGAGGTGGGGTAGAGGTTAAGCTTTGGCTCTGAGTGTATTTTTAACATACTTGGTAAATTAATACAATTAAAGAAGTGGAAATAATTGAAGATGCTTCCTGCTAGAGACCAAGCTATTTGTAAGAATTTTAGTGTCTGAGGATTAGAGTTTTGTAGTGTGGATAAAACAAGCCTTTGCCTTTACAGAACACTGCATGGGGCTGTTGTTCTCTGTATTAATACCTCTGGCTATGAATTTTGCTTTGGCAGAGAATTTGTAATTAATGTAATGTGCTACAGTATCTGCCTATGGCAAGATTCAATTAAAGGTGCTCTGGCAGCACTGGCACACAATTCTCTGTTTCTGAGTTCATTTTATAACTTCAAAATGTTATTTTTAAGGTTGTTGCCTTTGGAATTAAATTACTGTGTTAAAATTGAATATTTGGGAACATTTTTAGTATCCAGCTGCAAGGTACAGGACGATGTCAAAAGCACTCTTGGGTTACTTAGTTTTCAGAAGTCAGTAGACAGCTTTTTTGGGAAATGGCTGAGCTTTACTTTTTTTAGGAAAGCAGCAGAGAGGTGTCACAAATCTGGCCAAAAGCAGTGGGAGAGTTATGTTTACACAACCAAGTTATCATGATTTCCAAGGAAAAACCTTGTGGAATGGTTTATAAGAGTATTTTTTGGTTTTTTTTGTTTTTTTTTTTAAGAGATACTCAAGATATGTAGAATTCTGTTTTCAAATAAACAGGAATGAATATCTTCAGAAAAATTAAATCCCTAACTGTAAGTAACTTAAGCAGTGACTTAAAGTTATAAACAGCACGTGTGCAGGTGGAACAAAATGTGAGTTAGGTGGGGGTAAGATGAGAGAGAGCTGATATTCTGAGCAACCAGCTGTTTATATTTAGTGGTGTTTTGATTGTTATAGCTACCTCATTCTGTTATGAATCGTCTTAAAGGTATCTTGTGTAATATTTCCAGGGGCACAGATGGGAGGAGGAAACATGCAAGGGATGAAGGCCTAGACTTGTGCTAAAAGTTGCCCACAAAAGCTAATGGCAGAAAGCATCATACTGTGTTACAAAGGGTGTGATCTGGATTAGTGTTCTGAAAGTCAACATTAAATATTCATAGTTCCATAAAATAAGACTGAAAGTTCAATTGGATCACAGCTGTTGCAGCTGTTCCACGTATTCCTGAAGCCTGCAGGATACCTTCTTCTCACTTTGGATAGCTGTGGCTGTCAAGAATCCTTGCTGCTGTTTCTGCAGAGTGGAACATGGCTCTCTGTGGGGGTCATGCTTCATGTTTAACTCTCCACATAAATGAAGTGGAATGGTTTTCTTCAAAACTGGAGACAGGGAAGCTTCTATAAATCTGGGCTTTGATATGGTTTCCCTTTGGAATGTATTTGGTGTAAAAGTTTTGCAACAGTACAAGCCTCTCAAACCAGGAATAAGACAACCCACAAGGAAAATCTAAAGTGGGGTATTGTTCTTGAATTTCCATCCTGAAAATTAAGCTATTGATTTAGAAGTGCCAAGCAGTGTAGATTTGTAAACTTGCTGGCCCTGAGGAGATGCTTTTCTGTCACACAGCTACAGAGAAAACTTACTGTGTAGGAAGAGTTTTCTGTTACCTAAGTCAGTGTTTAGTCTCAGAAATGAAACCTTTGAGAAGATGACCCATTCCTTTCCACCCCAGTTCCTCTGGAAGTTTTGATTCCAACGTCTCTGGCTTGGGTGACTGTCGGGGAAGGTGTTAGCTGAAAAGATTGATATTTCTCTCAACCATCTCTGCTGAA